>NW_028327182.1:24594090-24897121 GCF_987537825.1 Furipterus horrens | reverse complement strand
AAAATAAATAAATGGATTTTGAAAAAAGTATTGAATATTTTCCATGTAGAATTCTATTTAATCCTTTTCCTACAATGCTTGACTTTGTGTAAATTAACTGAGTCTCCATTTCCTCATGTATAAACTAAATATCCATAATACAAAAATAAATATGTAGTGAAACATTTGGTGATATAACAACCATAAAGGATGTAGTACTATACCAGCATATTTTAATAATAAATAAATAATAAAATAGACATCATGACTATTGGAAATGTTAATAACTATATACATACCCAGATATATACTTTAAAAGTAAAATTTTATCATAATGAAAATATTAATTTTCACTAATGATATAAAATATACATTTAAACACGGTAATTATGAAGAGAAATATGGATATGGATATATATTTATTAAGATGATGGTTACAAGCCCTGGTTTCTGTGGCTCAGTGGATTGAGGGTCGACCTGTGAGCCAAGTGTCACTGGTTCGATTCCCAGTCAGGGCACATGACTAGGTTGCATATCAGGTCCCCAGTTGGGGACACAAGTGAGAGGCAACCACACAGTGATGTTTCTCTCCCTCTCTTTCTCTTTTCCCCTCTCTCTAAAAATAAATAAATAAATAAACAAATGAACAAATAAATAAATTATAAAAAAAAGATAATGGTTACAATGAACATTGAAGCAGTATGCAATTATACATTTCAAGAAAAACTTTCATAGATAACTAAATATTATTTAATTGTTCAGAAAATGTTTTCTTTAAGTTACAGTAAGATTAGGCTTTGTGGTTTAATTTATTTAGATTCCTACTTGAGATATAACTTGAAAAATTAAGCTTCTCGGTACCTGTATTGTCACTGCTGCTGTGGGTGTCACCATGCCACCTTATACTTCAACATGGAATAAATGTTAAGACAGGAGTCAAAAGATAACTTTTGTATGAATGTTTAGTCTCAGCACTGGAAAAAACATTTTGCTTGAGCGTTAGGATTCCTAAATTTCATTTTACATGTATCAATGAATTATTAAATTAGAAATATTACCTACGACAGTCTGCTTTAATTCTCAGAATCTCAGTTTCCACCAGCTAACATTAGCAGGGCTGATTTTAAATGTCTTTTCAGCAATAAAAATGTGTGAAAGTAAATATGCACTTCAGAATGACATCATAATTATTTTCCCTGACAATTGTGGAAAAATAAGACCTAAACTGATCTCCAGTGGCCTGATAATGAAGCTCACAGTGGGTAGAAAGTATTGGGGTAACTAACTCCAAATTAACCAAGGTAAAAAATTCACAGTAATATTTCATAAACTACTGCTTGGATCAAAAACTAAGAAAAAAATAATATGCTCACTTAATAAATTATACTTGACGAAGTCAAGTGAGAAACTTAGCAAAAGGTTCTTATAATAACAAACTCTCAATTGTTTTCATTAAATTAAAACTGACCATATATAAATTCAATAAAATTTATTTCAATTTATCAGGAGTATCAAATTGGAAAGTTTGACATACATGTGGGAAATATTAAATAAGCATATGTGCCGTTTTCTTTATAGTTTGAATTATGAAATAGCATGCTACCTCCTTTGCACCGTTAAGATTATTCCAGAAAAATTTCCTTCATATTTTGAAAAAATTGATTCAGTAAATTTTGAATATTTATGGAAAATAAAAAAGAAGTATTTATCAATTTATAACATTCACAATGTATAATTTGTTAGTTACTGAATATTATTAAATTAACAACTATAATTGTGGGTGACCTATAGTTATTTTCTATTTAATTAAAATGGAAAAGAATGGATGTGTCTTATTCTCTGGATAGTCACCATTGTTAAATTGCTCTTCTCTAGGGATATTTTTTTCTGTTTTCTCAGTCATTAAAATCATAAACTAATTTGACTGGTATTCCTAATAATTAAAATCTCACTGGCAGTTTTTTTCAATACATGTGTAATAAAATTCAATTCACTGTGGTTCCTCCACATAGTTCATATTTTGTTTCCTTTCCTCTTAAGGATGTTTTAAGTTATCAAAATTAAGAAAGTAATTTTAAAGTTTATTTTTTAAGTCATAACATTTTTGTCATTTAAAAGTTGTGAATGATGACTATTAGAAAAAACGACTATAATGGAAGGGATCTATATTTCATTAAAGACAATTTATTTTTGAGCAAAAAGAGTTCTTCAATTTTTTTTTAGTATATTTTGAATGAAAGTTTCATGAGAAGTTTGAGACAATATAATTTTTTTTCACATAGAGAGACATACATTTTAAAAATTTTCTATAAAATTATCTGTTACATAATTTTGAACAGAGATCAATATTTAGAAAATTAAAAGCTCTTTGAGTCATGCAATGTTACTGTTGAAAGGAATATTTCCTTCCACCTTCTCACAGCCCTGATACAGAGACTGAGGTCCAGTGAAATTAAATAAACTTCCAAGATCAAACATTGAATTAATGTCACAGTCCGAACTGGGATCCAAATAAACACATACACCACTACATCTGCTCATCTACCAGTATCTGCACCTATTTTTGTTTTTCACCTGTTGATATAAACAATTTTTCAGTTCTTTTTTCCTAAAGCTTATCTATCCACTGTGCATAAACTTTCACCTATTCTAGTACATACAAAGAAAAAATGAACTATTCTCTTTCTCTTACATCATCAATTTTCTAGATCATACTTGTGGGTATACAAACATATTTGACTCCCTAGTTTGGCTTTTATCAATTTATTAATTCTCAGCTCCAAAAATCATCCTTTTTGTCTGTTTTGTAATAAAAATGGACCCAAGCCCTTTAATATTTTTTTTTCTTTGTCGGCTGGCACTAGGTAAACTATGGAGAGGACACTGGAGACACACTGTATCAGGAAAGATGTTGCTTTCTGGTTTAAGTCTGTCCACTCACCAGTTTTCTGCAGTGAATGCAGTTTCTCCAGTGCCTGCTTTCTTCAATGCATACTGGCTGGAAGAACCTAGAGGCTTCCCCCAAGGGTCCCTCATGTGACTTTGTAGGACTGTGTCTCTTTAGGAACATCTAGAGAGAAAACTTCTAGTAAGTTCTAGAGGACAGATTTCTAGCTAGTTCTGTCACTTTGTCACTACAGTGATTTCTCTGCCATCCAGTGAGCCATCACTGTGTCCTCTTCAAGGAGGTCTGGATCTTAGCTCTAGGGTTTGGTGGTGTTAATGGGTGCTTCCTTAGGTGTTCTATTTCAGCCCATTGGGTAGTAGCTTCTCCTTAAATTGCTACAGTAAGTTCTCACTTATTGTTGTCAATAGGTTCTGTGACTTCAAGTAAAGCTACAAATAATGAAACCTATTTTGCCAGAGGCTAATTGATATAAACAAGAGTTAAGTTTCTATGGCATCTCATCAATATTAGTAACAACACAGCATTGAACAAAATGATGGTTTGGGGGCCAGATTTATTTCTGTATTCTTTAGATTTTTTTTAACATTTAACTTTCCAAATCTTTGTTAGAATTCATGATTCTTTATTTAAATGTACCCAGTTGAAATTTCATTGTTTCTCCTTGGTGAACCCAGGCTGATAAACCCAGCCTCCTATGGATTAATATTTCTGTTCAGTTTTACAGTTTTAAAGATTCTCTATGTATTTACTCTTAAATTTCAGTTTTCTCATGATTGCTTAGCCCTGCTCCACGGAAACTAATCGTGTTAAAGTCACCTATGACATTCATGTTGTTAAATTTAAATATTAATTATTGGGCATCATTTGTTTTGGCCCCTCAGCAGTATTTGATACAGCTAATCACTAACTCCTAACCCAGAACATCAAGGTCCCCTGGTTTTTTATTGTTTAAGCAGTTTCTCCATTTCAGTCACTAGCTTCTTTCCTTTTTTTTTTCTTAAATCTTGGTCTTTGTAATGTTTCCGTGCCCCAGAACATCACAATTAGTCTTCTTCCTTTATTTATCTATACTTACTTCTTTGGTAATATCCCCTCATGTCATGTCTTTAAATTATATCTAATGCCAACATCTTCATATTTATAACTCCTGACCATATCTCCACAACTCCTGAATGATGCATTTAATGGTTACTCAATATCTTCACTTCAAGGCCTCATAGAAATCTGAAAGTCAATGCTCCATAACACCCTTCCTCAGTGGGGCTCAAGCCAAGAAACGTGGAATATTCCCAATTCCTCTCTTTTTCTGAATGTCTTATCTAGCTAGCTCTACTTTAAAATATACTGAAAAGACAAACACTTACATCTTTAATGCCACCACCTCATCACCCTCATCTGAATTCTTAAAAAATCTCTCACTTCTATATTCCTGTCACCTGCTAACTGACTTCCATTTTCTACTTTTGTTTCCCTTCAGGATACTCTCAACATGGCAGCTAGAGAGTATGTTTAATTGTTTATATTAGACCAGACTCTCCTATGTCCAAAACCCTGCAGTGTCTCCCATTAAACTTCAAGGAAACGCCAAAGTTCTTACAATGGTTTACTGGGCATTTAATGATTTGCATCCTCACCTTCTCTGAATTCTAATAGCTCACCTTTTAGATCACTCTGCTTCAGCCTCACAGACTGTCTTACTGACCCTCAAAGAACAGACACAAATATTTTATGAAAACAACAATGTGGGTAATTGATGCAGGAACATATATGTATTTTATCTACATAACCCCAAAATCACTTATTAAAATAAAAGGATAATTCTATAATTGGATTGGTATAAATTTCCTCTACTCAGGCTTTACCTTTCAGATTTGCTCAACTCTTAAGGGTATCCTTTTTTTTTTTTTTTATAAATAATATTTTATTTATTTATTTTTAGAGAGAGAGGAAGGGAGGGAGAAAGAGAGGGAGAGGAACATCAATGTGTGGTTGCTTCTCATCCCCAACTGGGGACCTGGCCCGCAACCCAGGCATGTGCCCTAACTGCGAATTGAACCAGCAGCCCTTTGGTTCTCAGGCCAGTGCTCAATCCACTGAGCCACACCAGCCAAGACTTAAGGGTATCCTTAATGCTAAAGATCCTATTTTAAGCTTCACTTACTAAAATGTTAAAGTGGCTTCAATAGTTAACTCAAATTTCACTAAATCTTAAACCCAAATCACTGGAAAAGCTTTAATGACATAAACAGTTTTTGATTTATTACAATGTTCCTCAATTTTTCTTAATATTCTTACAAATTATTGTATCCTATTTTATTTTTATTATTCTTATATAAAATAAGCATGAATAAAAATAAAATATTTAGGCCCTGGCCAGGTAGCTCAGAGCTAGAGCATTGATCCTGTATGTCAAGGTTACAGGTTTGATCCCTGGTCAGGGCACATATAAGAATCAACTAATAAATGTATCAATAAGTGGAACAACAAATCAATGTCTCTCTCTCTCTCTCTCTTTCTCCTTTCCTCTCTCTCTCTAAAAAAAATCAATCAATAAAAATTTTTTAATTAAATAATTAATTGAAAACTATAATTATTCTTGCACTGTGTAGCCTCTTTATAAATGCTATGTATATTATTTAATAACTACAAAATGCTTATGAACAATTTTAATATTTAGATTGTTTTCTTTTCTTTATGAAATGGGCTTTGTTTTCTGATTTATTATGGTAGCAATACAAATGAAACAATTTTCTTGTAGCCAACTTATTTTTAAATACTCCACTGGCAGGTATTAGGAAAACTTTCATAAATTTATGTTTTGTGAATTCATCTAATAGAACAAAGAGATGAGAAATTATACCCTATTCAAGTTTGCCTTTCCATTATCCATTTAATAAAATATTTTTAGTGAATTTGAATCATGCTCTGATCCCTGTTTATAACAGTGTTCCTAGTACTCACTGTTAGCTACATAGTATCACACCATTGTAGAAACTGCTCTCACATTCCAGAATAATCAGGTATCAACAGATAGTTAAGAAAAACAAAACTAAAATCCCTAAGACCTAGCATAAACTTTTCATTTGTTATTTAGCAAATACTTATTGAGTACCAACTACACCAGGGAATTTGTGGAAAAGACCTTCAAGTCTGATTTTCTGAAAAGTAGAGTTATGAGGAAAGAGAAAAAAACAGATGACAACTAAGCAAGAAAATAGTAGGTAAAAGTGCTAAGAACAAGACACAATTTAAGGTGAGGCATATTTAATAAGAAAACTATGGTCATATTATGATGAAGGTGAACGCCTTCTAGGTAGTGGAGGACCAGAAAACGAGAGTGGTGGGCAGTTCTCCCCAGGAAGTAAGAGTATGTTACTAAACAAACATTGTTTAGGATTGCCAAGGTACAGTATAAATAAGAGCAGATTGACTTTTCGTTGGTTTTATTACTGTCTTTAATTATTTACAGACTATACCTCTCTCTTCATGGCTTGCTTCTGAGAATATTGCTCCTATCATTCCCGCCATTTTCTCGTGGTATGATTCTATGTCTAGTCCCCAGAATCAGCTGGTACAAATGTTCTATAGAATAAATAAAATTTAAACTTCTCAGGAAACACAAAACAGTATCGGTGTGCCTGTAGGATCTTGAGAGCTGGTAGAATATGAGATCACAGGAGTAGACATAGAACAGTTGAGGTAGGGCCTTGTAGAACAAGGATATTAGGATTTTGTCCTAAGTGCATACATCTTAAGTTCAAGTAAATTGATTCATGCTGCTTACTAAATGGAAATTGTTGCAGTGGTTAAGCATAAAAGTTAGAATAATAGCTATCTCTGTCCTGCAGGAAAAAGATGGTAGTGGTTTGTTTTAGGATGTGGCTGTAGAGATGTTAAATGAAAGGATTCAAGGTGTGGATTGGAGTAGAGTCAAAAAGATTTCCAAGGAAATGAATGTTGAAAGCAATGCAAAGTGAAGAATTAAAAATAATTCTTGAATAGAGGCCTGAACAACTGTATAGTTTGGTAATGAAATTTACTGAAATAGAAAAAAAGTCTCAGGACTTAGAAACCTTCCATTTTGGACATGTAAAGTTTTAAATGGCAATTGAACATCCAGTTGGAGATGTCATGTAGCTGATTGGGTATTTGAATTTATCTTTCAAGAAAAGTTTGGGGCTAGAGATATAAATTCAGAATTTGTAATTGACTCCCATATAGTATTTAAATACATGAAATAAATGCCTTTGTCTATGAAAAGAAACAACAACCAACAAAACAAACAAACAAAAACAAAAACTCATGTCCTGGGCTGGGCATCGCGACACTTGAGAGTGGAAATCATTAGCAATGATAATTGAGGGAGAGTGGCCAGATCAACTGTGTCAAATGCTACTGAGAAGCCAAGATGGAAACAAGTGAGATGGGGACAAATGATAGCATAGAGGCTTTGGCTGACTTCCGTTAGTTCGAAGGACTGACTATAGTGGGTTGAAAAGAGAATGATGAATAAGCAGATTTAGTAACTATAAGTAATAACTATATATTTTGCTGGAAAAGGAACCAGATAATTGGAGCAGTTGGTATAAAAGAGTACAATGAGTATTATTTTGTTTTAAGATGCTGAAACAACACATCTTTGTAAGTTAATTAAAATAACCCATTATGAAGTAAGACTGGTAACTTAAATACAGAGAGGATCATTGCAACAGAGAAACTTTACTGTCAAGACGGATGTGATACAAACTACAAGCACTGGAATTAATCAGCCATTGATAAAAACAGACATTTGGTATTTCACAGTCAAAAACAAAGGCTTTCAACACTGGCTGCCATGCCTCAGTGGGTTGAGTGTAGGACCTCAAAGCCAAAGGTCACTGGTTCAATTTTCATCAAGGCTCATGCCTGGGTTGTGGGCCTTGTCCAATCTCCCTTTCTTTCTCACCACCTTCCCCTTTCTATACGATAAATTAATAAAATCTTTAAAAAATAAAAATAAATAAAGGCTTTTAGATTAGGTTCCAACTTTTCCTGTACTTGACCACAGAAGGTATGGGTGTATGTATGCATTTATACATATTTATGTATATTTTTTACATTAATACCTTATTGACTTAAAACTTGTTTAAATAAAAAGATCATTTTTTTTTAAATGATGTAACTTGAATTATGAACATAATAGTGGGTTAACAATCATGAATCTAAATAGTTTTTTAAAATTTTTGTAAGGTTTTAGAAGCATATATTGTCTATATATTTATGTTTTAAAGCCAGTGTTTAAAGACTTATTTAGAGAAGAGTAAAATCATCCCACAATTAAAAAAAAAAACCTCTTACAGTTTAGTTTTGTGGAGAAGACTATCTCTTTGGTGATGGCTTCATATTATCGTTAATTAATCATACAGCAAACAAATCAGGGAGAAGACAGAACAAAAACAAAATGAAAAAGTAACAAAGACTGGTAATGGGTTGTGTTAATGTTTGATTAATTTTTCCCTTGTTCACTTGTGAGAGTTATTTTTTTCTCTTATACAAATAAGATACATAATATACTAATCAGTGAATGTTTATGCTGACAAACTTGGAAAAATGTTAGATTTATCATGGAGTATCAAACCAAACGTAAATTACTCAGAATATAATCTTCCTTGCAAATGTTACACTATGATTTATGAATTTTTATATTGATTTGTTCTCTGTCACTTTGTTTGTTTTTCATTAAGTTTTTTAGTTGTGGCTATTACTTTACAGATAACAAGGTTTTATGTTAGGGGATTTGATCAATTGTCGCATTTCCAGTGAAGTAAAAGGTTGAACACCTCTCCTTTCTCATGTTGCTAGTAGTACCATAAAAATTTTTTTTGGAATAAATTTATTCCAGTTTTACATAAAAATAATGAATTCTTCTAAAGTAGAAGTAACATTTGTTTCCCTAAGTTAAACTTATTTTATTCATTTTATTATTAGATTAAAACATATTCTTCTAAACCTATGCAATACTTTATCATCCACTGTAAAATTTCTCTTTATTTTATATTTTGCTACAGAAAATAAATGTTTATTCACAACACACACACACTGTTATATATTTCACTTTTTTTAAAATTGAATTTATTGGGGTGAGACTGATTATTAAAACTATATAGGTTTCAGATGTACAATTTTATAATACACTATCTGTATGTTGTATTGTGTGTTCACCACTCCAAGTTTAGTCTCCTTCTATAATAATTGATCCCCTTTACCCTCTTCTATGTCAGCCCATCCCTCTTTCCATATGGTAATTATGATACTGTTGTCTGTGTCTATGAGGAATTTTTTACTTAATCGCTTCACCTTTTTTACCTAGTCCCACATATATGTATTTCTCTTAAGAATCAGTAGGCACACTTGTTAGAAAGTTGTGACAAACCTTGTGGTTAAACAAAGAAAGTAGTAGTTTCTTGAGATGGAATCTACTCTTGGTGAAGATGTTATGAAGGGTTTAGAATATTGCACAACTTAGTTGATAAATCAGTAGTAGCAAGGTTTGAGAGAATTGTTTTCAATTTTGAAAAAAATTCTATTGTAAGTAAAATCCTGTTAAACAACATTGCATGCTATAGAAAGTCATTTATGAAAGGAAGAGTAAATCAATGCAGCCAACTTCATTCTCTTATTTTAAGAAATTACCACCGCCAACCTAGTCTTTAGTAACCACCATACTTATCAGTCAGTGGCCATCAACATCAAAGCAAGACGCCTTGCCAACAAAAAGATTACAACTTGCTAAAGGCTCAGGTGGTGGTTGGCAATTTTTAGCAAAAATGTATTCTATAGCACAGGACAAACATAACTTTTATGTGCACTTGGGAATCAAAGATTTAGTGTGTCTTACTTTATTGAGATATTCACTCTATTGCAGTGGTCTGAAACCAAACCCACCATATCTTTGAGGTATGACTGTACATATAATCATTCATTCTCTAAAATGAAATTTCTATATTTTCTCCAGTTCTTTAGAAGTTCTTAAATATCTGGGTATTCAAGAAAAAATGGAAACTATTATGCAAAGTTGTATTCTTGACTAATTTAAAAAAGATAATACAACTCATTCACCATTTCATAGATTACATATCTCAATACCATGTCTCAGTTATGTATTTCTTTCATTGTGCCCTTTCCTCTGTTCTTTTTCATGGCAAAATTGACTAAATTCATTTCAATATTAGCTATTATAATTTAATAGAGATAAAATAGATGTAGTTGCTTCTAAGTCTAGTATTACGTTTTCTTCTCTTCTGAAGCTAATTTTACCTAACCATGTTAAATAAAATCCACATTCTATACCAAATTTTCCATCTTCTTTATATTTCATATATAAAATTACAATAATTTATACTTTATAGTAACATGTTAATTTATAAATAATAAGAAATATAAAATAGATTTCCTCTTGTGAACTCCCGAAATAACGTAACACAGATCCACAAAATGGGCCTACTAATAATAGACATGAAAGTGTATATTCTGAGAAATGATCGAACTTAAACCTGCTTAAGTCAAATTGGTCAATTGCTTCATGAGTTAAGACTATTAGTGTAATCTAAATTTATTCTGTGTCTCTAATCAATCTTTTAACATGTTCTCTTTCTTTTTGAAATTTATGTATTTATTTTTATTTATTATTATTTTTTTAAGCTGGAGAAAATTTTTCATGCATTTGCTGAATAGAAACATAGAAACTGATAGCTGTAAGTGTATTTACAAGTTATTTAGTTCAACTTTATCCTGAGAACAATGTATTCCTCTCTCTCTTCCTCTCTCTCTTTCTCACCTTAAACTTCTCTAAGTCTTCTCTTTTCTTCCTACTCTTGCTTTGGTCTCGTTATGTTTTGTTTAACAATATTATAAGCTACCCACAACTGGTTTTACAAATATTGTTCTCTCATTCTCCTGAAACTTAATCTTTACTTCTACAGAATTTATGTTACAAAAGCAAAAGCCAGATTCTTTTCTCATCTCAAACACTACATTCTTTTTTTTTCTTTTTTGTTTTGTTTTTTCAATTATAGTTGTCCCATTTTTCCCCATTGCTCCCCCCCAGCTCACCCCTTCTCCTCCAATCATATCCCTCCCCGTTGTCCATGTCCATGAGTCATTTATACACGTTCCTTGACTAGACCCTTCCCTTACTTATCCCCCTTCTCTCCCTCCCCCCCCTGACTATTATTCTGCTCCTTGTCCTATTTAGTTCTCAAACACTACATTCTTTTGAAAATAAATCCTCACCTCACTAGAAAAATGCACACTCTAACTTCTTTAAATAGCGTTAGTATTTTAAAACACAATATTGTGTTTTGTTATAAAAACTAAATATTATATAATTATATATTATAACATATAATATAATTACATATATAATATAATTACACATATGCAGTGTATACCCACAAATCACTCAAAGATTATAGAAGACCGATACATTAAGCACTATAAGACTAAAGGGAAAAAAAAAGTATTTAATGGCTCCAGGATCAAAGTAAAAATGTTTCCTGATTATCATAAGGCCTTTTCTTAAGGACTTTAAAATGCTTAGAAGTTTTAAAAGTTGTGTAAAAGGTTGGAAAATCCTACATTTCTACTAAATTCTTTTTTAAATCTAGCTGGACATTGCCATAAATATGCAGTCAACCACGGAAATGAATAATGAATTTATTTGCTCTCAGGGAAGAAAAACCATATTAATACAGGGTGGGGCAAAAGTAGGTTTACAGTGGCTTGTATAGAAAATAATACAATAATTAATAAATAATAAGGCAAAAATAAACTTTATGTTTCATGTACTCACAAATTTAAACCTACTTTTGTCCCAACTTGTATAAATAGAGTAAAATCTGAGCTCTACAACTTAATAGAAAGAAACCTATCATACTAATTCTCAATTATCTAATTTGTAAATGGTAATAATAATAGGATATTATAGAATTTAAGTGAGATGAAATATATGTCATGTATGTTTTGTAACTAGTAAAAGGAATAAATGTATGTTACTTCCTATTTCTCTGCTCTTATTTCTTTTCCACCTTTTTATGGGAACCTTCAAAATTGTTCTATTCAGGATATTTTTGTTATCCTCCAGTTTAGAGATCAAACAGGTAAGCAACATAAATTTACAGAAGAAATATCTGTGAATGTTCATATCTGGTTAGCCCAGATTTGCATAAAAACTGCATTTTTCACTAGCTCTATGACCTCTGAAAAACCTCTTTGAACCTGTTTTTTCCTTTGTGCAACATAATTAATAATCACTACCTTGCAGCTGTACTTATAAGATTAGAAATATTGTATGGAAAATACTTACAATGACATTCAATTCATTGACATTACTTAGGATGTAATAACTCTGCCTATAACCAAAGACATTTTATGAAAAGAAAATATGTTTTGCTCTTTCCTCTTACACATTTGTTGTCTGAAAGTATATATAAAGTTATATTTGTAATAACCCCAACTTGAGAGATGAAGAATGAAGAATAGATATATGCTATCTTTATGTTTATTGAAAGTTGCATAAGAGATAACTCAAAAGCCTTTTACTAGTTACACTAGTTACACAAAGTAATATTTTTTCTAATGATAATAAATATATTTCATTAAGCAAGATAAAGTAGCTGAACCACTAAGAATAAACTTCATGTGTAATGCATAGCCTTAAGAGCAAATAAGGCAGTATGATGGTCATGTTGTTCTGATGTAATAGTTTAGATGATTTGGACAGGTAGGGGCATCTTTTATTTTTGATACCAAAAGAGTCAGGGAAGAGGATATGAAGGAAAGACATATGAAAAGATGGAGCTCTGGTTACATTCTTGATCTCCTCTGGTACGTGTCCTACTTTATGAGAAGATTTGGAACACCAGTTTTACTCCTAGTTTTCCACATTTCAACAAACAGAGAGCAATTTTCACAGAATCTATGATTGGATAATGGCTATCTATCTCTTATTGGCTAATAGTCATCACTGACCATTTCTAGCTTGAAAGGGAATCCTTAAGTTTTGAGTATATCTGGCATCAAAACCTAAAGTAAATGATACAGAAAAATTCAGTGCTTGGCTTAATTTATTCTTTGTTCAGTTATTTAAATGCATGTTTCCTTTTTTCAGATAGGCTCATATATTTCATTTAGGCAAGCCTCTCAGAAAATCTTTCTCTTTGCTTTTACTCCTTTATTCATTTCAGGAGCCAAATGAATTACAGTTATTACTTTAATTATAAAGCTTCATTTGTTTTCCCAATAATTATACAGTGGTGCTTGCTTAAAAACTTTCCATATTCCCAATAATATGACCATATCTCTTATTTCTTCACTTGTTATAAATATGTCTTAATTGCTCATCATGTTTTTCTGATGTCTTAATTCCCTGTCTTTTATTCTTAGTAATATATGGATTAGTAGAAGTGTTGAAGGTAGTTTAGATCCAAATGAAGTATAAGATGGATGTTATAGACACCCCATACCCCTTATATATAATGTATGTACACAATTTTATCTATCATTTCAGAGGTAAGAGCTACCTTCAAGCTTATTTTTGGATAACCTGAGAAGCAAGAGCTCCCAGATTAACAGTGTTGTGCATAGATAATTTCATAACATTACAGATTAGTTTATAGACATATGACTCAGAATCAGGGAAAAACAGTTACTCTTCTTAGAAGCAAAGTGGATTTGGTGTTCTTATCAATTCATTTGTGTCCCAGATCAATAAAATTAGATAGTTATTTCCCTTGGTGTCTGGATTCTCCTTAGCCCCAATTTTAAGATTCTATAATTCCAATTGCTTAAATGCTGTAACTTTATAACTCTGTACCATTCAATAATATCTCTTATTTATCTATCTGAGGTTTAAAATTTCATGCATTGAACCTTAAAAAATGCCATAAGGATGTATTTATATCAAAGAATGATTATATCATTGCACCATAGAGTAAATAGTTGGATAGATAGATTGATTGATCTAGATAGATCAATCTTTAAAACAACAAAGCAGGAAATTAATAACTGCAATATTTTAAAATCTTCTGGATACTGTATTGAGATTAGGTACTTCACATGTATTATGTTATTTGGTTCTCACAAAGCTTTCATGTGGTAGTATAATTTTATTTTATACATGAAGAAATTGAATATCAGAGAAGTTATGTTCTCATGTCATACGAACATGAATGAATAAGTGACAGAGATAGGATTCAGACCCATCACCCATCACCCATCATTTTCCCTCCATCAGGTTTACCTTTAAAAGAGTATTTGATTAATCCAAAAATTAAAATGTGAATAAATAATAATAAATGAACAAGTGTAAAAAAAAGTTAAGTTAAGGAGAGTCATAAAACTTAGTCTGGAAAGTGGTTGGACTTTGTGCCTTCGAATGTGTTTGTATATATGTGTGTGTGTGTTTACAAGTGGCCATATATACATATTCATTGAACATTACTATTTTCCCAGATGCTTTATGAGTATATTTAAATTTATTCTTATCGTTTTTAAACTTTGGGTGTTACTTTTAATATCATTTTTTCAGCACATTGTAGCTATTGATACAGCATCACAATTACCTGGGGTGGAAGCAGTGGCAGTCTTATAAAGGCAAGAAGCATACTCAAGTCATTGCATCTCCTCTGCATGTCATACTTGACCCACATCATTAATGCATGGAAGATGGTTTCTTCATCAGGAACATTTACATCATCACTGGCCAGGAGTTTATGGAGCTCCTCAGCTGGAAGCAGCAAAAACTCCTGATTCCTCATAACTTCCATTATGTTTTCCTGCAGGGAGAAAACATCTTGGCATAAATTTGGTCTCACTTTTGCTTAGCTAGTAAAGCATTTCAGAAAGAAATGAGAAAAGTAGTCAATAACCTTTGTTCTCATTATAACATAATCCTTGAGACTTAATCCTTCAGAAACTAGAAGCTGTTGAGATGAAAGCATTGTAATTGTAATTGAAGTGTAAATGTAACCAAGACAGCACAGATCTTGTAATAACTGGGGGATTATAATGTTGAGCTTTGTTATGCAGGAAGAATGTACTAAGTGATTAAATGTTTAAGTTTCAAGTGGAAGCTATGTAAGATATGGTGAATATAAAAAGAATAGCAATTCAAAAATTTTAAAGCTTGACTATATATACATGAATCAGAAAGTGAGAATAAAATTACAGAGAGAAGTAACACGTAAAATATTTACATCACTGCATATTCAGGAGGGGAAAAACAGGGCATATAGTCCACAGAAGTCGTAAAATTGCGTATGTCTCACCTTTGTAATGCCTTTTATACGTCCACCCTTTCATGACAATTTCTCTGGCTTAATTCTGATCCCCATTAATTTTCTTCTAGATTGCTGCCATAACCTTCTCATTACTCTGCTTGACTCTTTATTGTATCCTTCATAGTAATGCTAAAATAATATTTTTTAAACATAAATTACCTCATGGCATTCCTCTAAAGTTTTTGTGTGGTTTGATTTCATTTGGTCATCCCTTGTCTTTGGTTCATATCTCTTGGTTAAGCAACTGGCTTTTATAGATTGGCACCTCTTCCTAATTCTAAGTCCTCATTTCCTACCTTATTTGAATCCCAGTCACAAAACTACTCTTCTTTCTCATTGCTATGCTCTTTGACATGTCTTTCCTTGCTCATTCTCTTGCTTAAAATTGCTTTATCCACTCATTGTCCTAGTTTGTGTCACTTTCTAAGACTCCATTCAAAAGCTACCTGTTATCTACAGGATTGTGTAGCTCTGTTTACTTCCATTAGATCTGGTTGCCCCGCCCACTACACACGTGCACAGTGCCTGGTATTTATTTCTCTGAGACAGCAGTTACCCAACTGCAGCCTGATCTTTGGTGCACTTGGGGGACTTCCAGCAGACTTGAACCTCCTTAAGATGAAGATGCTGCACCATAGCAGGTGAACAGTACATGTTTATTAAGTAGATGTATTTATGTTTTTTTTGTAGAGAAAAATAAACTTGGAAATAGTTCAGGACAGTGAATTGTTTTTCAAACACATTTTTAAAAAATGACTTGTCAAAAACAACAACAACAACAAAAAAGCTATCTTACATTTTCGCAGGGAGGCCTCTCTGGCCGGTATATGGTTAGAGAAAACAAAGATCTGACGGGTTGCTTTTTCTCTCTCCCACCCCCAACATGTCTCCTGAGACATCTCTAAGGAAGGTATAACTAAGGTTTCTCAGTTTTAAAGCTGCATTTGTGGTAGAAATGTCAACAGGGTGCTTACTTTGGGTTAAAACCTGAAATAGAGTGGGAGTAAATCTCTTCCAAACAAGGCACTGTCACTATGCTCAAACAGCAGAAGCTTCAGCAAGTGCTCATTAATCTGCAAATCACAGCAGATTCAAACCCAGTTTCTGAAGTGATAGCTGACCCATTTCACCAGCGTATCCCTGAAATTGAATCCCAAGCTTGAAGTGCCTTTGACTTTCACAAGACAATGTCACTTTTTAATTTCTTTCAGGTCATCTGTCATGTTTATTTACATTTTGTTGACAACACAGAATAGCTGAAACCCTGGGAACTGTTTTGTCTCCGGTGTTCCCTCTGTTACTAATACCGTGTTGTGTAAATTATAGATGCCTGGTACTTACTGAATGAACCAATTAAGTGTTCTAAATGTAATGTCACCAAATTTCTCTAAAGAGCTACAGTAAGGTAAAAATGTATTCTTAAAGAATCTCCATAAAAATGTTTTGTACATCTACTTTTTCAGTCACTTAAAAATCGATGCCTCTATTAAACTACGCACAGAATTGTGTAGCTAGCCTATCAGTACATAGTGAGGAGGGCCATGAAAAAGCAGTTCTGTGAAACTCTTAGTGGTGTCTATCACAAAGATATTGCTCAAAGCCTATTTCATTATATTTCACGGTGTTCTTTCTATGATGACCCTTGGGAGAAATTCCTTTCGGGTTTTAGTAACAGGAATAATTGCACTTCTCCTGAGTAAATTGGTTTGCTTTTATCATGGGCATTGTAAGTTATGAAATTGATCAGATTACTTTTTTTTTTTTAAATTTGGTCTCTAGAAAACTTAGAGTCAAACTGAAATTTATCAGATATGATAGCCTTTCATAGTTTGATTTCTTTTTGACAGCTCTAATAATAGTTTTGTTTAATGTCACTACAGCAGATTTTCTTTTTTCTTTTTCTCTTTATATCTAAGTATATAGAGTATATTTTTATAATTGTGTATGTGTGTACATCATACTAAATCTTTTTGGAACAATTAATGTTTTTTGTAAAAAGGGTCATAAGTAAATTGGGCATTAGGAGCTACTATCAGATATTACTGGATCTCATACTTGTCCATATATTGTTTATCGTTTTGTTTGGTTTTTTTTTTTTTTTTGATGCTCTGGAGTTCTCTTTAGTCTTTTTACATTTTCCATCTAGTCTCTTTTTAATGACAACATGCCTAATATTTTCCTTTCTTTTTTTTTTTTGCAATCTAGCTTCTGGATTGTTTCAGTTTCATCATGTTTTATTTATTAAAGAAGAAAAATATCAATGCACACTGTTTTAGCACCCTAGCTTCTCCATGTTTTCTAAGAACAAACAATGAGAGGCATTGAAACTTTTGGCTTGTTTGTCTTAAGTTAAATACCTTTATTTTAAGTTTATGATATCATTTATTGTGTATGAATTTATTAAGCACCTAATGTGTGATCCTGGAAAATTATAGTAAGGAGAAAAAGATGAATTTTCATCAAAATCTTACCATACATGTGAGAGCTTTAAAATGTGTAGTGTCTAGAAAATGACTGTCATCAGTTCTGTAAGAACAGGTTTTCCAAATTGACCTAGAATATTAGGAGGAGTGTAAATTAGAAAATGAGAAATGGAAAGATATGTATCAGGGGAAACCATATAAGCAAAGATGGAATAACAGATAGTATACTATACAGGGCCATATCTGTATATTAACTTGACCAAAAATGAGCCCTCAGAATTGTGGGAAATACCATTGAAAGGGTAATTTAGATCATATAATTGAATAAATTCATTCTCAATCTTTGACAATGTCTCCATTAAATGGAAATATATGTATACCTGCATCTTTTACATATAGAATAAAGTATTTATTATAAAGAAAGGTTTTGGTACCAAATTTAAGTTGCAACTACATAAGACAATAATCTTCATAAATAACAAATAAAAACAAACAAATTATACTATCTAGTTTTGCTACTTTATATTTTATTATTATTATTTTATTATTATTAGTTTAATCCTCACCTGAGGATATATTCATTGATTTTAGAGACAGAGGGAGGGAGAGTGAAAGAGAGAAACATTGATATGAGAGAGAAACATTAATTAGTTGCCTCTTGTGTGTGCCCCAACTGGGGATCAAACCCAGGGCCAAGGTATGTACCTGACCTTGGATCTAACCCACAACCTTTTGGTTCCTGGGACAATGTTCCAACCAACTTAGCTACCTAGCCAGGGAGTTACTTCATATTTTAAGTAATTTCTACGACAAATAGTTAAGATAAGATTTTGTTACCAAGCAGCATTTGGTAAGAGGTCCACTTGTTTTGGTAAACAATAAACATTTTTATAACAGCAAAAAATTATAGTTTTGTCTTATTCTAAATATACAAAAAATTTTTTTGTTTGTATTCTTAATTTTATATAAACATGTTTTCAAATATTCATGTCCCCTGTTCTTGAATTCTATTATTGTTGTCTTTCACCTTGTTGGTGATACCTCAATGCACAGTAACTCATTTGAAATTCTATTAGAAATTCAATTTTTCTACATAATTTTATTTTATTTTTAAAAGTATTTTATTTATTTATTTTTAGAGAGAGAGGAAACATGGGAGAAAGAGAGGGATAGAAACATCAATGTGTGGCTGTCTCATGCATGCCTCCAAGTGGGGACCTGGCAGGCAACCCAGGCATGTGCCCTGACTGGGACTCAAACTGGCAACCCTTTGGTTCACAGGCTGGTGCTCAATCCCCTGAGCCACACCAGCCAGGGCTCCACATCATTTTAAAAGTTTGCTAACAATGATAACATCAGATCAACATAAATAAATCCTTTCAATTATTATGTTTTAATTATTGATTACATTTAAAATATAGATGTAAATTTTAGTAAAATATTTTATTTATGTTCAAATAACTTTAACATAAACTGTAATTTTTTTTTCTTCATTAACAACAAGTTCCAAAGCAACACATTATATGCTATGATGGTTAATTCAAAGAAACCTCTCTGCTATGAAAGTCTACTGAGTTAAAACCCACTGTCTCACCATCTCGCACATTGTGACCAGTGGTCAGTTAGAGGAACCCCCCAATTAATATTTTAAGCATTATGGTGGAAAGGCTGACCTTTTGCAGACCACCACAGAATCTCTAGTCTCATTTGAAAATCAACAGACGTTATGGAATGTATTTAATTATTCATTTGAAAGGTTATTAGTTAGAAAGATGAATTATTAGGAGTCTCATATTGTCAATTAAAAAAAAGGGGGGGACTGAAAGGTGAATTCAGCACATCCTCTGGTTGAGGCTTATTATAACAGCATGAAATGTAGAGTTGTAGTCTAAAGTCGTAGAATTATAAAATTAAGTATACATTAAGCATACTTTGCAAACAAAGTTTTTAGAGTTTCTGATATATGCATAATTTTATTGTTAGCACATGCATATCAACTTCTAAAGCAGTGCTTTTTCATTACATCATGTACTGGATTCAGTAGTGGCTCCCATATCTTCATGTCCACTCAGAATATGACCCTATTTGGAAATAGGGTAATTGCTGATATAATTAGTAAAGATAAGTCCATACTAGATTAGGGTAGCCCCTATTTCAATGACTGGTGTACTTATAAGAGAGAAACTCAGAGAGACACAGACAAAGCATGAGGACAGAAAGACACAGAGGTCAGAAGGCCATGTGAAGGTGGAGTATCAGAGATAAAAGTCATCCTGCTATAAGCAAAGGATGCCCAGGACTGCCAGGAATCTCCGGAAGTTGGAAATGGCAAGGAAGGATTCTTCCCTGGAACTTTCAGTGAGAATCAGGCCCTGAATCTGCTCACATCTTGTTGTTTTGGTTCTTTGTTATGGCAGTCTTAGTAAAATAATACATAAGAAGAATTAAAAAATAGCTATGTTAAAACAGTCACATAAATTTAATAAAGAATGGTAATTATTCCCAATATTTTTAATGATAATTTTGACGCTCTTTATTTTATATAATGATGTCTTTAAAAAATACTAGGTTTCCCATGACCCAGATGAACATCAGGGACAGGAAAAACTTCTCTTTATTATTTTTTTTCCTACTGCCTCAAGAATTTAAATTTTCTAAAAATGCAGGGCGGGAAGAGGCACCTTTCCCAGTTATCAAGGGCTTCTTATAACAGTTACCTTCAAGTTGCTACACTAACATATTAATGTCCAGACTCTAACGCTTTCAGGTTAAAACCAATTTTCCTGAGCTTTTGATTATTTGCCTTGCCTGAATTTTTAAGCCCTGTGTCAAAATTGCTGCCTGAACTCTTGAACACTAAGTTAGAGTTCAAAGGGAACGGAGACTTATAAAGAGTCACATCTTGTTATTTTAAATAAGAGAATGCTGAGGTTCAGAGGGCCTCAAACATAGTCATAGCACTAGTCAGGATAAGGCTGGGAATAGGAATACAGTCTCTTGTCCTATTACACTAACTGGCTATCTATCCTTCAGTTAATTTCCCTGCTTGGTTCTCTGCCCATCTAGTTTGGACTTATGGTCTTACTTTGCTTTCTGTAACATGTATGCACCCTGATTCTGGAGTGCTCACTTGGACCTATTTCCACCTCTTTCTTGATACATTTGGGTTCCATAATGTGGCTTCATGATTATGGAAAGTCAATAGATTATAACTGGCTTAGAGAGTTGGCCGGCGTATAGATCCCAACCCTGCTACCCAGTGGCTGTGTGATTAGGAAGTTGGCTTCCTTACCTGTAAATGGGAAGAAAAACAGTATGCCTAGTATATTGTTAATACCAGAAATACAGAGACAAAACAAGAAAGGTTCTTGACACTAAGAAAGTTACTTTTTAATGAGGAGAACCACATGATGTTATAAGAAAAAAAATTATGATGAGAGAAAAAAATGGAGGATTTAATGGAGACCAAGGTATGAGAATGTAAGTGGAATAGAGAAAGGAGGAGTTTCAGTTAGGAGATAGACACCTTTTCCCTCTAGAATAACAATTTCCCAAGACAAAGAAATGTTTCTCATAGAATTGTAGATTTGGAAAGTACTAAAAACAATTTTGATGTCATCTGGTTCCATTCCCATAATTTCTAACAGGGTCATAAAATGGGAATTTCTGCAACCTCACATAATCTCAAATTGGAGATGATGTTTGAAGTCACTTAAGTTAATGTATCCTCTATTTAGTCTTTCTGGGTAATGCCCACCCAGTGACTAAGCTCTGTCATGAGAAACCTAGTGCCCTATAAGAAAGCTTGGTCAGAAAATGGTTCATTTTAAAGTAAAATCTGTCATCTTGTACTTTTATTACATTAATTTCAGGGTAAATCTATGTTTATTCTATTCATCAGTTTTCCAAATATTAAAAATTTAAATGTTTTCTTCCTTATATCATGTCTTTTTTGATTTGAGAGAGAGAGAGAGAGAAAGAGAGAGGGAGAGAGACTGATTTATTGCTCCACTTATTTATGCATTAATTGTCTGATTCTTGCATATGCCCTAACCTGGGATTAAACCCACATCTTTGGCATATTGGGTTGACAGTCTACCCAACGAAGCTACCTGGCCAGGGTGATATATAATGTTTTCCAAAGGTTAAAGGGTTATTATTCTTTTGTCTCTCTAAAGGATCTTAATCTTGGAAACCAGAAAAGAATGCTAGAGTATAAGATATAATCATGGTTAAATTTCCTCTAAAATATCTGTATTTTTCCTTTAGTCCTTCAGAAATGAAAACAAATCAAACAAAAAATGAACAAGGATTTTCACAAACTCTATGTTTCTTATTTACATACAACTTTTTATCTTTCCCAAGCACGTTTCCAAATAAAGGTTGAAAAACAAATATAAAGCAAACTGTATAAAAACACGGTTTCTGCCCTGGATGGCATGGATTGGTTTGTTGGGCTATGTTGGGCAAAGCAAAAGGTTGCCGGTTCCATTCTGGGTCAGGACATATCCTTGGGTGGCAAGGCCAGTTCCGCATGTGTGAGAGGCAACTGATCAATATTTCTTTCTCATATCAATGCTCTTCTCTCTCTCTGTTTTCCTCCCTTCCCTTCTCTAAAAAGTAAATTTAAAAAATCCTAAAAAAACAAAAAAAGACTTGTGTCACATATGGTGTGAGGACAATGGAGTCCAGTGAGTTTCACGCACCCTGGATGCCCAGGTGTGGGCTGCTTAGAGATAACAGATTTGCATGGGCAGCACACTCACAGTTATGTAAGCATTGGTATCATATTTTGGCTGGTAGCTGGCTTTGTCTATACATAATATATAAAAGATATGGAGCCCCTACATAAGTGTTTGTGTTCGTGCCGGTGCAGCAAGCAGCAAAGGCTGTACTGTGAGTGGTGGGAGTTTGGTTGGAGGCCGGCTGGTGGTCCATCGCATGCCCACGGTGCTGTGTAAGTGTGACTTCTGTAAAGTCTGCAATAAAGGAACTGCCAGAGATTCCAACCTTGCCTCGTATATTCTTCCAATTGCCAGACAAAAAGAATCAGCACTGGGTTCCAACACATATGGGTATCTATCCATCTATATCTAATTAATATTATTCAGATAGTAAAACATGGAAAGAAGTGTTCAATGAGTTGTCAGTGTGTAGAATATAAGAGAGTTTGTCTTATCAATTTTGTCAGCAGCGCTTAGAAAATGACCATGGAGCAAAAGTTCTTTAATTATTTAAATTATATATTATTTCTTATCTTAACAGCAGTATACAGGAAGGGCCACATGTGTTTTGGTATATGTGTATTTCTGAGTTTTCCTCTGCAACAGAAAAACTACTTAGATCTAAATCTGCCAGAATGAAGTGCCTAGCAGCCAAGTTTCTTTAACTCTTTACTACCTACTAAGTGTGGCTACTTAATTGGAAGTAACTCTTTTAAAAAATATATTATAGTGTCAATTTTTCAAAAACTTTTCTAAGAATTTTAAAACTTATTTAATATCAGAAATAATGTGTGATGCTCATCTTTCAAGATTATCACGTGGGATGAAAGATAATTTTGTTATTTTAAATCCCTCAAAATATATCAATCAGTGACCTTAAGTATTTTCTGACAAAATGTTGCTAAAGAGATAAGAGGATTTAGAAGTTACAGTGGAGATAGGTTTTTAGTAAAAAGAATTGAAAAAAAAGTCTCAATTTTAATACTTTCTAGTCATTATTTCCCAGGCAAGGGCACTTAATTATTCTAAGATATCATCTCCATACCTTGAAAATGGGGTGTATAACAACTATCCTATAAAACTTTTTCTGATTTGCTTTTAAGCACAATTGGGACTAAGAAATAAAATGATTCCTAAACTTTACAATGTTATGCAAAGTATGCAAATGTTATGCATTAACCATTGTAATGATTGGTTCTGCTTCTTATACTGAAAACACATAATTCAAAAGTTTTAATATGTGATGTCTATTATCTACTAATGTAAAAAGAAGCATATAGAAATCATTTGTAAACTTCACTACCAAGAAAGAAAGCTCAGTCAGCTAAACATTTCTATTTCCTTTTGGGTTTGTTTGTTTTTTGGCTTAACAAAAAAGTAACTAACCATTTTTAAACATGTTCATTGCTTTGTAAATTGTGCAACACTGTACATTCATAAATTAGTCAGAGTGGTAGCATTGATTTTTTATAATTATTAACAATAAGCACATTAACTCCTTGGTAGAACCTAAACCTACCTTTCCCTTCTCTTCATAAATTGCTCTGCATAACTGTTTGACAAGTTTCTTTTAGTATCTTACAGAAATCATTGAGAATGGCAGTAGCTGGAAAAGTTAGAAGGAAAGTGACAATCTCTGCTCAATCTCTATGAAAGCTACATATGTGTGCCAGCCCACAGGAGAAATGGTATCATTGCCAATTAAATCATGAGACCATTGCATTCTGAGCATTCAAAGATTTTTTTTTGTTGTTGTTGTTGCAGCAAGCTGTCCAAGACACCAGACCACACAAACTTTTTCTTAAAGGGATTACAATGCTTGATAAAAGCATAAATATAATAATCCTTGCGACTTTGCTAGATAAAGATCATTTTAATGCAAGATAATATTTATGTCTTCCATGCTAGGATATCTTGTAGAAAAGTGACTGTAAGCATTTATTTAGAAGTGTAAGAATGTATATTGTATCAGGTAGTGCTCATAATGAGCTACAGAAAATGGAAAGAAAATGTATCTTTTACCTTAACAGAAAATACTTGTTTTCAGGACAAAAGAGGATTGTTTTGCCAACTTGTACAGTATTTATATAGTCTTTTGTTGTTATGCTTGTAAACATAAATGATGCATCAGTAAAGTCTATTATTTGCATAATCTAAAATAGCTATGTGGGGTAAAATTTATGTGTAAATTAAAAAAAGGGGGGAAGGAAGTTGCTTACCTAACCACATTGATTATTTTGCAGTAAAAAAACAGCATTAGTGTTCTTCAACAAAGGATACATTATAATTTTGCAGTCTTAAGGTCTAAATAGTTTCTATAATAGCATGTAAAATTTCGATTATAATCTCACATTTGTTTATTGCTTAATAAAAGAATTTAGACTATTTCCCTTTTGGCGTGAACTAATTTACTAGTTGTTTACAATCAATGTTAAAATATTACAGCACAATATAGTCTCTTATATTTAATGTATTTTAAACTTTTTACACAGTAGACAATTGTAATCATTGTCAAAAACTCAAGTAAAAATCAGAAACAAGCTAAAAAGTCTTCCCTAGAAAACCATAAAATAAAAATTAATGAAAGTATATACCACACTTGATGTAAAATAATTGGAATGCAGAGAGATAACCTCCATAATGGTTATACAAGTGTATACTAATTTTTACTTTAGTTTGCCAAATAATTATTTAGAGCACGTTATTAATTTATCTCTCAGCAAATAAACATTAGTTGTATTACCACATGTACTGTTCCATACAGACACATGACATCTAGTGGCAAATATAGTTCCATGGAACGTTACTATATTTTATAAATAAGATGCAATAAAAACAGACAAGAACTCCTGTGAAAGAAAGAAGTCATACCTCACAGTAGCTGTATACATTGTTGTCTCAGAGAGTTTCAATATGGAAGGCTATTCATTATTTCTAAAAATACTCTAAATACACTTTTTTACATTTAATAAAGTTATTAAGTAACTTTTATTTTTTCTTGATTATTGGCTTAAAAAAACACCCATTTATTATCTCACAGTTCTGAAGATCAGAATTCCAGGCACAACAGATTTTCTGCTCCAGGTTTCATGAGGCCAAAATTAAAATATTGACAAGCTTCCTTCAACCTTTGGAGTCTTAGAGAATGAATCTGTTTTCAAGCTTATTTAAGTTGTTAGGAAAATTCAGTTCTGTGTGGTTGTGGGTCCCATTTCCTTGCTGGCTGTTGGCTGAAGGTTATTCTCAGCTTCCTGTATGGCTTAGGTTGCCCCTTTCCTCCATCCTTAAATACAGCAAAGGTAGTTTGAATCCTCAGCTTCAGATCTCCCTGGCCTCCCCTCTTGCTTCATCTGCCCTTTGTTATTCTGCCACATCTCTTTGATGGACTGTTCTGCATTGAGGTTCTTGTGTCATTCTACTTGAATAATCCTAGATAATCATTCTGTCTTAAAGTTGATTAATTAGTCCCTTCAATTCCACATGCAAAGTCCCTTCACAGCAATACCCAAAATTAGTATTTGAGCGAATAACCATGGAATTTTGGCAGAGAGACAAATCTTTAGAATTCTGCCTACCAAAGTATGCCTGACATTCAAGTATATCAAATTTTCATGCTTGTTGTTATTCAAATACTTAGTGGGTGAAGCTGATGGATGAAGCATAAGCCACATCAAATTTATCATCCAACTAAAATTTACTATACATCTAAAAATACTCAGCATTCATTGAGGTGAATACATTAAACACGCTAACACACTAAATATGTTAAATATTTAGGAAATACACTAAATACAATAAAGACCAAGTTAAAGCATTTCTTTTCCCTCAAAGAATTCTAAATATTTTTGAAGCATCTTATAAACTGAAGAAATTAGAAGGCAGTTTTGGTCATACAAATATATAGTTTAATTTAAATCCTTCAAAATAATACTCCATTGATAATTTATCTGTACTTAGACTCAAACCATATAACATTATTTTACAAATTGTTTACAGAAACCTTTTTGGTTCTTAGGGGAATCATTTTTAGTCTCCCACGCCTTGGCCAGCCTCCTGGATCAAATTAGAAATCCAACAAAGGGGGTCTAAAAAGTGCTAGGGAAGCAGCTCAGGGCTGTTGCCCAGGGTCCTCTAGTGATAGAGCTCTAAACTGTAGGACCCCTTAGATGCTGAGCTGCATCAGACGATGCTGTAAGTTGGCTCTAAACATGGCCCTGACAAAGACAGACTTCCTGCAATGCAGCGAGGAACTGAGGCTTGTTACTTTCTTTGAAAAGTGTGTAAAAAACCCCTTCAAGACCTTTTCATCCAATAGCCTAGAGGCAGTTGTGACTGTTTCGTGTCAAAACAAAGGTGGTAATCTTATTAAACTTAGTGAGGGACAGTGGAGAGTAGGGGAGGGGCAGAGTGCCAGTAATGAAACCCTTCTTACAAAGTGCCTTGGTTTTGCCTACAGAAGAAGGGAATGGTAGGTATGCCGACTATAAGAAAGCATTCACATCTGAAACCCTCTCCCTTCTCAGTTAATTGTGCTTCAAGAGGTCAGTGTGAAAACATGTCTGAAACATCCTGGCAGAGGCCGTAGCAGCCCAGCAAGCCTCCACGGGTGCCCACTGATGGCGTGGGAACAGTAGATGATAAGATTATTAACCGCACTTAGTTGTCTAGGGTTCTCCATGGCGCTTCCACTGATTATGGAGATCAGGTTCATTAAACTGCAGCACAATTTGAGTCACGATTGACAAGGAGTCATGGACAAGCAGCAACAGCAGACCAGAAGAGCAGCACGAGTGTGGCAGTCTGGCGCCCTCTCCTGGAAGATAGGGGTAAGAATCTTCTCTAAGAGGTTTCTGAGGCTGATTTTTCAATAACAGGGTCTCAAAGAAGGAGCTTAAGGTGCTGCCCACTGATGGCCACTTCGTGATGACCGCTCTGATGATACAGTACTATTTCTCTCTCTCTTACGAGTGAGTCTAAAGATAAATTGGAGAGCCCTGACAATTTTACAAGGACCTCTGGACTGACTTTCAAAAATAAAGAAGACTCTGGGTTAGGCCAAGTCCCCTCTCCCAGCAGCCAGGAGCAGAGGCCCTATATCATGATCAGGGTTGAATAGGGACATGGGGAAAATGCATGTCTTGGACCTTTTGAATACCAGTGCACAGGTGACTTTGATACTTGCAATACCCAGCACCAGGATGGGGAAGACACACACATACATCAGTGGACCTAATCTCATGTGGTATATGATGCACTCAACGTGCTGTGTGGTGATTAAGTGTTTTATCAAAAAGAATAAAAGGACAGCTCTAAGTGGCTTTTGGGAGGGGATAAAATAACCCAAGCTTGGACCACACATCTCAGGGGAGCCGTCTATAGGAAAGCAGCAATTCCATGAAAGGGTGCTTCTCATTTGTCCGGTGTATTTCCCTTCTTTCAATTGTGTCCCCGCTTTTGACAGTTTGACATTCTACTCTTAATTATGTATCCTGCAAGGGTCTTCCATCCTCTTCAAATCCTCTTCCAAAGATTAAAATAAATAGGGGTTCAGAATGACCATTAAAGTGTAAAAGATGGGAGACGGCAACCTCCTTCTCCATCCACCTTTCATGGGGAGGGCATGAGATTTTGCCTATAGGGACTTCAAACAAATAACCATCAATTTGAGGTACAGTGGTCCCTCTCTATATCGCGGTTCACTTATTGCGACCTCACTGTATCGCGGGATTTTAAAATATTATATTTAATTATTTGTTTTGGATTTTTTGACATATTGTGGGATTTTGTGGTACCGTGTATGTATGCTGTTAAAGTTACGTAGGTTTAAGAGTGTAGAATATGTTTAAGAACATAAGTAGTGTTTATAAAAGTGTGGAAAAGGTTATTAAGGGAGAGGGAAAGGTTAATAAGGAACTGGGAATGGTTTGTAAGTGTGCAGGAAGGGATTATAAAGCCTTAAAATATATATAAATACTAAAATAAATATAAGGTTTCTACTTATTTTCATCTTTCGCGTGGGGGGGTGGGGTGGTCTAGAACATAGTGCCCACGATAAGTGAGGGAATACTGTATCTATTTCAAGCATTTTCTTTAAGGTTGTCTTGCTACGCTGTTCCAGGTAAACCCATGGAATAGAAATCAGTATACAAAATAGTTATTTTCTCCCCCTGCAATGTAAGAAGATCTTAGCCAGAAGTTTTGGGCTGACCAACTTTGCATTTGGTTCAAGGTGCTATCCTTGCTTGTGTTACAGGATAGACTGTTCATGTTGCAGTTCATATGGAGGCTTACCCCCAGCCCTGAACTGATAGTGTGTGAGCACCGTCAGTCAATCTGACAGCACAGATATAGGAGTGGGAGGGTGGAGGGTCTCATTCTTTGTTCTCTCTCCCAAGGGTATCCCGTGTGAGTCTCACTTCACTGAACTTACCGTCTGGGCACCATCTGGGTAGAGGAGTGAAAACTGTTTAAGGCAGAAATAATATGCATTCAAAGCAATTCCAGGATCTGGCTAATTGTGTAAGTGAAATTAAGAAGAAATAGGTATTGGGGTTGATCTGGAGGGTGTTAGGCCAGGGTGGAGGAATATAAGAATGAAAATATGAGAACTGGCTCAAGAAGGCCATTCACTCACTATTTGGAATTTAGGATATTGGCTAGGAGCTGGTTTTACTAATGGGCATGGATACTGCACTGAAGCCTGGAGATAACTATACCCTGGTATAGATGACTGAAAGATGCCAGTAAGGGAGGTGGAAACAGAATGGATTTCTCTGAAAGTACTGAAGACCCCTTCACTATATGCTCCTAGGGAAGGTCCAAAATATGTTGCTGG
The DNA here is from genome assembly GCF_987537825.1 of Furipterus horrens. NCBI lineage: Eukaryota > Metazoa > Chordata > Mammalia > Chiroptera > Furipteridae > Furipterus > Furipterus horrens. The sequence goes on along the minus strand of NW_028327182.1, from coordinate 24,867,935 downwards.
AGGGAGCACCATATTTTTAAGAAGGCCAGGTTTAGGAATGACACATGCTGCCCTCTCCTTGGGGTCTCATATCACTGGAAATATTGACATTCAAATTGGAAGAATCCAGATGGAACTAGTTAATCATCAGAGATGATATATGTAACTATATATAACAGAGCAGGAAGCCTAAGTGGCACATAGGTTCCCAATATTTGTAGAAATCTATGAAATTAATCTTCAAGTATCTTGGGGTGAGATGGATGGGCTTTTACTCAGGGTATTGCTTTGTTTGAATAATAAGAAAGCTGATACTAGGCATTGCCATGGCAAATTAGAGTTGTTCATACAATTTCTAGATCAAACTAGGCTCACAGCCTCAGAATCAACTAATTTCAGGAGGAAATGAGATCTATTGAGAAGAATACCACCACAAATACATAAAATAAGTTTCCCTCTGATCCTTCCCCAACGATATCTGTAGCTTTTGCTAGGGTAGATGTGAGCTGAAAAAGGAAACTTGACATCTCTGATAAGGGGTTTGTGGTGACATGAAAATACTGTCACAGTCCTCTGGTTACAGTGTAACCTATGGAAGCTGTGCAATAAATGAAGTTTTGTCTCACTATGGGAACAATAGCTCCACAGACCTTACCTGTGATTCTCTTCCCAGATATAAATGTGTAATTGAGAGACACAAACAGCTGGCAAAAGCTTTCTCATTGACTTCCCAATGTGTTAGAACAATGGTTCTCAAATTTTTCCTGTACTACATCAGAACCTACTGGAGGCAGGGCTGGCTAGGTACATTACTTGGGAGGCACAATGCAAAGTGAAGCTGCAGAGCCTCCGGCTCAAGGACCGTGGAAACAAAAGCTGTTATATGTACATACAAAGCTCTTCTTTTTCCTTGACAGTTACTCTTTTGATTTGACATGATGCTTATTATTTGTTATTTAATATCATTCTAAATAAAAATAATTGAAAATTTAAACTACTAGCATGAATTTTATTATTCACCTTTATGTTGTACAGTGCTAGTTTTAAATGCTGGGAGCAGAGAATTAAAGTCATATGTAGAATCACCAAAATTACACAATTTGTTAGTTAGTGGCTCATCTCTAATGGGAGCCTACAGTTGTCCGGGAGAAGAAAACAGAAGCCAGGCTCAGGAAAGTTGGAAGGAAGTGAAGGGTACCCCCACAAGCACGGAGCCAGCCTTGGGTGGTGCTCCCAGGCATGTAACCTGCACCATGGACATATGCGATCTTCCTTCCTTAGCCATCTCAGTGTTCCCACAATGGGCCCACAGAGCTGAACGTGAGGCTGGAAGCTATGACGGGCCTGAAACTATGAGCTCCCCATCAACAAGGCTGATAGCTAGATCACTGCGAATTCCTAATAGGACATGATTCTTAGGGAAGACAAGCTAGCCAATTGGTGGAAAGTGAATTATACAAGTCCTCTTTTATATTGCAGGAGGCAGAAGTCCATCTTTTCTTTAACAGGTACTTTCTCTGGTTAGGCTTGCCTTCTTTACCCCTTAACACCATCTAATAGCCTAGAGAATTGATATAGTGTCCCTGATTCATTGATATAGTATGACTGATAAAATTTCTTTGGAAAACATAACCTACTTTATGGTAAAGGGAACATAATAGTGTGCTAATGAACATGAGATTCATTCATCTTGCCATATACTTCATCACCTAGAAACAACTGACCTGAAAAATGGTGGACTGGCATATTGAAGCTGGGACAAAGCACCAGCTTGGGGCACAGCACCACATATGGTTGGGGCGCAGTCTCCCAAGATGCGATATATGCATTGATTCAATTCTGATATTGAATTGCACATCGCCAGTTATGAGAATTCATGGGTTAGTGAAATAAGTTGTGGATTTAGGATTTTCCTCTCTCACTATTACTCCCAGGGATTCACTTACAAAGGTGTGCTCTACTTCACAGCTTCTGGATTTGTCCAGCAAGATACACTGGGTTCCAGTGGAGAGAACCCTTCTGCCAGGGACACAGTGAAAGTTTCACTGAATTACAATGTAAGACGACCAACTGGTCAACAGAGTTAGTTAAGCCAATTTTGAAAAGAGACATAATGTTCAGTGATACAAACTTTGACCTCGGAGAAACAGAAGGCTTGATGTCTTGACAGATAGCTCCTTCCTTTTTATCCCCTTGATGGACAGATCTCTCACAATGTTTCTGCATGGCCTGTTTGAAGACATTTCTCATTATTAAACTACCAATTGTGTTTTCAGTTTAAGCTGTGAACAGCTCAGAAATGCACTATCTTGCATTTGCTTTCCCCCCTTACCAGCCTACTTTCCCCTTTGCCCCCAACTTTGCAACACTGGAATTGCGTATCCCAATTAAACCTTCACCCATTAGCTTTGCTTTGGGTTCTGTATTCTAGGGAAAACACAGACCTTCCCTTTAGAAATGAGGTAATTAAACAGTAATCCAATTACCAACTAAACACAAACAAGAAACTCACGGAATGTTTATGTGTGAGAAACTGTGCCCATAAACAGGTGACTAGAATGGAAATAACAATTACAGAGTTTTAATTATATGTAGAAACTTGTTTGTATCCTGGTGTTTTTGTCCATATATTTTAATGCCTTATTGTAAAGACAGTAAAAAGTTAATGAAAAAAAAATGATGTCATTAGGAAAATCTCAAAAGTAATGCAAATAATATAAATGCAACTAATATTTATTTTATTGTGAAAGGCACTTCACTCATGTTACTCTATTTGATTGTTTTTGTGCACAGAAGTAATGAGCCTCACAGAGATTAGGAAATGTATCCAAGGATTGACACCTAGATAAGTGGTTAAACATCAGTTTTATTCCTTTTACACTTTATATAATCAAGGGCTAAGGTAGGCAAATTTCCATTAAATATTTGGCTAATAAATTAAACTTAATGAAGGAATGTTCAGTGCCCTGGGTTCTTGGGAACTCCCAGGGTAGGAATCAAGAGGGTACCCACAGAATTAAGACTCAGGAGAAGCTTTATAAAGTAGGTCCTATGTGGGAGGGAAAGAGCATCCAGAAGGAAAAAGAAATGGCTGCTGCTACTTGAACAAAAAGCTGGGAAACACTTTTAAAGGAGTTGAGACGGGAAAGAGGATGTCAGGACCTTTAGGTATGCAGAGGTGGGGATTGTTTGGCGCCTGAGAACTGGAACTACTTGGTTTTTCATGTATCCCATGTCTCATTAGCATGTTAAAGCTCCCCCCCAGGGGTGTGCTTTCTATGATTACAATGAGGGGTAAGGTCAGGAAGCCAGGAAAAGATTGTTCTAGAGCTGAACTGTGCAGGAGTTGGGGTGAGAACATCCCTTTGCCAATTAAGTGGGTATCTGGTGCCACTTTGTCTGGTGCTAATTTGTTATAGGTTTGAGGGGCAACCCACAGAAATTCCAATCTTATCTAGGAGAGGTTCAGTCTGTCTCAGGAAGAGTTGCAGAAAATTGAAAGACTGAAATGTGTATGGTATGTATGGAGGAAAATGACAATCCTGGTCAGGGGTACACAAATGACATTTTGAGTAAACAGATGACATTCAGGAGAAAACAAGGAGACTAACAAGTGGGATCAGAGGCAAGTGACTTTACATGTCAACCAATTTGACACCAATTTGCAATCTGGTTGCCAAATAAAATGATGATACATTTGGGAAAAATGAAGACAGTCAGGAAAGACTTAACAAATGGTAAAATAAAGTGAGTTTTATGTGACTTCATTGCTTTTGAAGTGATTAAGCATATTGTATGAAAAATATTAAGCAGAAAGCTAGACATGTAAGTTCACGCAAAGGTGAGTATTGCACAAATGGGATCAGAATCATTTTAGCTGGTGGGGAGTTGAAGTCCCTTTTGGTTTATCCAATATCACTGGTCTAAGGAAAAGGAAGAAAAGAAGATACTATGAGACAGAGAAGCAAAATAAAATTTTAAGGAGAGTTTATTAACACACTGAAAAGTATAGAAAGTTCCAAGGAGAATGAAAACTGGAAAAGTTCATTGATCTACCATTAATATCCTTAAAGAGCTCCTTCAGTCAAGGGGTGGGTAGAGAAGCCTGGGTGTAAGAATTTAAAAGCCAAAGCCGAATGGTGAATACAATGCCGGAGGGAGCAAACTGCTCTTTGAAGAACTAAGGAACTAAAAAAGAGAAAAGTCAATAGCATAATTTTACAAAGACCTTTATTTTTAATGATAAGACCCATCCTACTTGACTAAATCCTCAATAATGACCTCAAAGCCTTAAATATCTGAGCTGTTTAAATGTTTTTTAGAATGAATGCATGTCTTGAGCCTCTTTCAAAGGAGAGGGAGGAGCCTGTTAATGAGAAACTTAATACAATAGTGAGAAAAGAGAATTCAAGTGAGCTAAGAAAAAGCAAGGAGCAATGAGAGATTGTAAAAAAAAACAACACTTCCTATGTAAGAAAGAATGATAGTGACGATTTAAACCAAAACTTTGAAAAACTCTTCAATATTTTAAAATGTATCTCTTGACTTTAGTTCTGTGAATTTATACCAGATACATATAGAATTCCAAATAATGGAGGGTAAGGACATATGACAATACACAGACCAACACAGAAATAAAAAATGGAAAGAGCAGTTATAATCCCAAGAACACAGTAGAAAGAGAATATCAATAACAAATGAAGACATTCAGCTGAATCAGTGAGCATTTGTATCAATGATAATAGTGTTATTTCTTTATTTTTGTGTTAAATTCAAGAAATGCTTACTATCTACCCTATATATTTAGAGACATATTTGTAATGATCATCAAATACTATTCTTAGTTATAGTAAAACAAATTCAACCTCTGTATAGCTTTATGTTGATATGTAAAATATATTTTTGTTGTTTAAATTGAACACTAACAATAATCTTAGAAAATATTTATGAATTTAATTTAAGTTTCATTATTTTATGAGAAAATGCATTAAGGTTAAGGAGTTCAACTTTGCCTAAGTCAAAAAATATGGAAGTGGAAAAATTCCTGACAAAGTTATCTTACTTAAATTATATGAGACTCAACCAGAAAATTATCACCATGATAATAATAGAATATGAAGATTAGAATAAATGTGTATGTATTTTTGTAAGATTTCTATTGTGCAAACACCTTTTTAACATACTTATAAATTTCCAACATATTCATTTCTTCTCTAAAAAGGGAACCGTCTACTAATTGAAGAAGTTCACATTGATTATTTAAAAAAATAATCTTTATACTGAATTTAAATCACTCTCAGTGTATCTTATTCCTTTTGGCCCTGGTACTTTATAAGGACAGAATTCCATACAATAATTATGTAACTTATGTAACTCAAAACATACACATATTAGTCCTACAGTAGCTCTAAAAAGTAGAAATCTGTCTGGCTATCCATGTTAGCCATTTGAAGAAATTCAAGCACAGAGAGTTTACATAAATAGTCCAACTTTACTCAGCTTGTTTGTTGTTGAGAAGGGCTTCAAAGAGTTTCAATTCAGGCCCCAGGATTCGTACTTTATCAGTAAGTTGTCTCTCTATGTGGCTTATATAAAATGCTGCTCAACTACATAGGTTTGTATCAATTATCATGATAGGATTTCTTTAATGTTTTTGGAAGATTTACCACTAATAGTTTGAAGTTAATCTGTCCTCTGTGATGATTCCTATAGCTGCATTTTCTGCAATAATAGAATGCTTTACTAAAATGCTTAGGGGAAAAAAAAAAAAAACAAACCTGACTATATCATGGTTATTCTGAAAAAAGAAATCAAGTGAGCAATTAAAACTGATTTTCTTACAATCTTTCCATTTGGAGCAAATTCAATTTGTTCACTACCTCTAAACCACAGATATAACATGGATACAATTATCCAGGTTAATTCAATTCCAAGTTTGTGCAGATTACATTCATCAGAAGTCTCCAAGAGCAGGTTTTGCCTAATCCAACAGAATGTGTACATGATCTAAAGGTTTCCAAGTGTAGAGTGCAGTTCATAATTTTACATGTAGAACAAGGCTGATGATATAACAGTGTTTTTTGACTTCCATAAATTTAAATTATGACCTTTAAATTTTGAACTCAGTTTTTAAATCACATGTAAAGAAGAAAGAGCACCATGCACTGTAACATGGTGGTGATCTTTCTCCTGTTATTCTCCTGTTTATACGAATTGACCAAATGCTAGGACTAGTTTTATATAATGTATAGCTATTACTATTGAAAAGTGGATAGGACAATTTATCTCTTGCTTAGTTTTACAAACATCGATTGATTATACTTACTATGACAGGCCTTTATGTTAAATTCTGTGTATTAAAAAGTAAATAAGTTACACATTAATTGACATAGATTATACAAAAGTCCTGACTTCTTGCCCACTCCATCAGGTGAGGTGATTGCAACTGTAATAAACTTAAAATTTCTAATACGTTAAATATATTATTTAATACTTGTAACTCAGTGAGGTGAATATTATGATTAAATGTGAGTCTTAATAAGGTTTCTTGCCTTGAACAGCTTTCCAAAGTTGTCATACAAAAAATCCAGACATTCTGCTTTCAAAATCCATGCTCTAAATCCCATGCCCTGCCATTTTCTTGCCAAAATAACCCCTGATAAATATCTGGTAGTAGAATCCTGGAAAAAGTAAGTTAAAGTTTTACAAACTTACATTATCATGGAAACTCAGGAGATCATTTAACATAATTGCCGCAGTAATCAATTGGTGTCCCAGATTGAGCCGGTATACCAAAGTCTCCCGAGGAACTAATAACGCGCATATAAATCTTGATTAGTAAAAGTGGCCTTACACAGTGAATTTTTAGTAGGTAGATATACTAACATCCCATGAGAACTGACACTTATGCAATCACTGAAGTTCCACAGGATTCACCTAATAAGTACCTGACAAGACTGGACATTTTAATTACAGAAATAAGGTTATTTTTGTGACTCAGGTTTCCTAGGGGACCTTTCATCAGCAGAGTCATGGTACCTGTCTTTTATTTTATTCAGTGGGGCAAGGAAAAGGGGACCCAGAAAGTGTGTTAGCAGAGGCATTTGTAGGAAAATTTCCATGTTTTTATTGCCCCTTCAAAACCCAGTTTATCAACTGTGGGCTGTACCTGTTGTAAGTCAAGATGAGGAAAGCAGGGCTGGAATAAATCACACTTAATATTAAAGTTGTTGTCTTTTAGTGATAGTATTTTGAGTTCCTTTGATTCATTTTGCTTAGTTTTGGATTTTCTAAATTTTTTAGAATTAATATATTTTGATAATGAGAAAAAGTTACAGTCTAAGCATTATATATCTGTAGTTTTAATTTTTTTTGGATACAAAACCCCTTTTAAATATGGTTTAGTTCTCTCATTCATTCATTATTTTTGGTACTAGAATATAATGCTAACAAAAGAGACAACAGTTTTCATTCAAATACTCATATATAATTCTTTCATTTGTAATTAAAATTATAGACTGCAGTTATTACACATATTTTTGACATCTTGTTCCATCTTACCAAGTCTACTTAAAGCACTATAACGCTCAAGGGACTAGAAAAATATTTCATTTGGTTTTTAAGCTATATTAGCAACTTTCATTATTAATCGTCGGCAGCCGTCCGTCTCGAGAGACGATGGTGTAGCTTCTTAAGAGTCTATCTGCACCGCCAAGAATGGCCGTGCAGTCTGACTCGGGAGTGACACGGTATCTGTCTCCTCCCGTGTTGAATCGACATCTTGCTATGATGCTGGAGTGTCCTCTCCAGTGAAGCTGAAGCTACAGAGCCTGGGCAGGGTGATATGGAGGGTCTGCTGTTGCCCATGCAGCAGACCCCCCCCTCTCTTCGCAGCTGAAGGATCCAAGGGAAAGACAGAGTCAATACAGCTTGGCTTCAGGTGCGCCGCAGGAGTTGCCGGTGTTGACAACAACGTCAAACCGCCTTAGGGACTCCGGCTCCGGATTTTCTGTCGGGGTTTACTCCCTTAGCCTTTCCCCTGAAGAGGTATGCCGCAAGGCAGCGGAGGTTTTTTGGAATCAGAGTTTTCCTTCTCTGTCATTATTAATACAATTACCATATTACTATGTTTTGAAATTATCTGGACTATTTTTCAATAAATGTAATTGTTATGATTTAAATATTTATTTTCATATTCATAATGCTATTTTTGATTTTCATAATCCCCCTTACATGTGAGAATTATAAAATGTCTTTGCCATCCCTATCATCTCTTTCTTCACAAATCATTGCTGCAATCTGCCTTAAAAAAGAGTTTGTAAGTTGGCAGTGTAGGCCCGTTGGTGGCTTACATTTGTGGGCAAACCTCTATAACAGAATTTTGAGTATCTGCTTGCTCTTTGTTTAAAAAAAGAGACATTTTTGGAGTGTTAAATAAATATACCATTAAGTATAGACTCACTAAGGCTGCCAACATCACAGATAAGTGTGCTCCATTGGCAACTAAAATACTATGAAAAAAGTTGACATTTACACTGTAAGTTTCAAAAATGTCAAACACCTATGATAATGTTCTGAATAGAATATATTTATGGTAGCTGCATTCTTCAAAATATTACTAGAAATATTTAACATAAAATATATATATGTAAATTACACTTTTAATTACAGATAATTCTAAATAGCTGTTTCACTTACATGAATGCTTGGCAAGACATTTGAATGTCATGGATAGAAATAAGCAATTCTTCATTGTGCAGGACTAGCAAGAAAGTTAATTGCAATTTAGATAATATTCTGTGTGAAAATTGGAGAGGATAGAGGAAATGAATATAACAGGCACATGCTGATTAAATGAAACAGAGCATTGTTAAAGTGAGCTCTGGGGCCTTGTACAGGGTTGGGGTTTTATACTCTAGGGAATGAAAAATCAGCTCACAGAACTTTTAGGTTTGTACATAAAAAACAGCAGAAGATATTTCAGAATAAGAATTGTCAAACATGGATGTCATTTGTATGGTATAAGTGATGAAAAGGGGATAATCTGTTTCAGTCATCAGCTTATTAATCTAAATTGCCTTGTAGATGGTGAAATGTTATATGAAATGCTAACAGGTGGAGGGAATTTGATAGAGAATGCAATTGTTTTAATTCAAACATACTTAATGTCAGTAGTCATACACAGATTGAAAAGTAAATTCTGGAACTCTGAAGTGAAGTCTTAGTTTTAGATATGGTTTGTGAATAATTATTAAAGTCACAGGCTTTGGGTGTACTGAGAGAAATTATAGATTAGTTAGAGAATAGGAGAGTGAGCAGAAAGCAAGGGGTGAGGTTGGTGGTGGTGAGGTAGAGAACACCCAAGAAAAAACACTGAGAAATAATTTCAGGAAGCCGGGAGGATGAGAAGCTGTATATTAAAAATGTAAGGATTAGTTATTAGTATTCTACTTTTAGTCTGAATTTGCTGAAGATATAGTGTGAGAGAAGAGTGGCATAAAAATCTGTTCCTTGGGCAGTTATTTCTTTCTGCAACCCGATTCAGTGTTTCAAATAGTTCTATCAACTGGGAAATATAGCAGTTAAAGCTTATATATTCCCTAAATTTATAGTAAGTAGGGAAACTGAGAAATGTGCAAACACTTTCACTAAACTAAAAAATAGTTCCTTTAACAAAAAATAAAATATATAATACATAAAACTTATTGAATTATTACATGTTTTCAAATAGTATAACTTGTACAACTATATAAGAATCAGATAATATCACAATATTAGTTGATTAGACATCAATTTCTGAAGTTATAGATGTTGGTTTATATTAATTTTTGTATTTTATAAATGAAGTCTGAGCAGTATAATCAATGAATTCCTATTTATTAATATTTCTTCCAAATTTACCAAATAATGTAGAGTTGATTACAGTATTTTGCCTATCACTTTACAATGTTAAAATAAAACATTTCTCTTTTTTAAGACTATGATATTTTCCATACATACTAAAAATACATTTATAAATAATCCTCAATATTATTATACTATACATGATACATATTGCTAATATAAAAGTATTCTAAGGCAAATTTTAATGGCTTTATCTAAATTATGACAACTTCTAGTAATTTACTTAAATAATAGAACTACATATATAATTTAATTTCATAACAGAATTCTACATAAAATGTATAATAATTCACTGAATGTTCAAAAGAGACACAGATGGAGTGAGTAAAGAAAAGAAAGGGATTAAAATTGCAAGTTAGTTGTTTGCTTGTCATATTTTATCCCAGAGGAAATTTTAATGCCTGTACTTTATAGCAAAACTTGTGCAGATTTAGCACACCCTTGGACACAGATAGAATTTATTTCAAATGGACCTACTTCCACATAAATGATGTTTCTAGAGTGAAAAATATCACCCAGCCATAAAATATTTCACATAACATTATTTCAAAGAATTTTATTGAAAACTCACACTGTGAGGGAGGTTACAACAGCAAACACTTAAATAAAAGCCACAAAATATAATTAAACGGCATCATTATTGAGCAATCCAAAACAGAACATATTTCGTCTTGGCAGACATTATTGTTTTTGGTTTTGTTGTTGTTGCTGTTGATGGGAAGAGATTTTATCTTAAAGTCCAGATGTTTTCTCATTATCTTCAAAACAGTTTCTCCATAGCTTATCAGATTACAAAAATCTATGTCAATAAAATTGTATTTGTTGTATATGTGACTTTTTGGGTCTCGTTAATAATTTTTAGTGTTTCTTTTTAATAAGATAAAAGTCTCCATAGTTCAGGACACAGCCATTTGGTGAGTAAACCCACAAAAGTGCATTTTTAAACACTTTTGAGTTTATGAAGCTAGTAGAAGCAATGTATTAAACCTCCAAATTATAATATGTTACTATATTCTTTATCCATTGTTATTTTGTTTTCTTTTCTTTTCCCGAGCTTAAATCAAGCATTAAATTATCTGTGGTCTTCCCCAAGTTTCTCAGAATGAAGGGAACCTCCCTTTGTGGTCCTTCAATAGTTTTGCAAATCCTACTGCATTGAAAACTTGTTGCAGTAGAAAAATACTGTCATATTCAACATTGCATCATCATCTGTAACAAGGTACCTAATTGGCCTCGCAAATTTAGGACTGTTTCACAACTTTTCAGTGAATAATTGATATACCACAGACAAATAATGTTATTTTATGTAAAAAACACATGAAAAGATCCATCGCATAATTTAAATAAAAAGGAAATATAGCAGATAAAAGAATATGTATAAATAATGATTTGATATCAGTAATGAGTGGAAATATGAATCATGCTGAATTTGGGATTTGTGCAAACCCAAAGGATGCAAAAATGAAAGAGAACTTAATTTCACAGAACACAAAATTAGGCCATGCCTAAAGCACAACCGACCTACCCTTGAACTGTTCAGTTTGTGAATGGAAATTCTCCAGATCAAATCATTATACCAAGGGAATTAAAATGGAGCCAGGAGGTCACGAAGAGGTCTGCCTGATCCATGTTCCACTCATGGGACATGAACCGACCTCCTCGACTTTACACTTTGTTCTTACCATGCTAGCCAGACTATCTGCTTTCTGCACCTTGGAAAAAGGCAATTCTTTCTGACAATCAGAAGTCTTCATTTGCATAATGGACCTAACCGATTCTTGTTAACTGAGCCAACACACTTCATTTACATGGATGACTTAAATGGAAACAGCTTGTGGTTTTTGTCATTATAAACTCTGCATTTGTTTGTTCACTTTAGGGCACAGTTTGGGCTGCTACCTGAATCTGTGCCTCCAAGACAGTTATCATTTGCTCACGTAAAATGCTTCTTATTCTTCTTTTTTACACCATGATCCTTTTTATTATTTAACAAGTTATATGAACCAACTTTCAGTTGGGTAATGATCTCCTTCATTCGACACAGACATTTGCTAATAGCTCAACCACTTTTTCTTGAGATGCTATGTGGCTATTTCTCATTACCTTTTAAGTTGGATTTATAAACTCCTTGGTAAATGATGTGATTGGCCAACGCTGACTTTCTTGAATGTGGCATTCATATTTGAATTATATGTTTTATTTTTTTTTAAGAAAAAATGTTATTAAAAGGATCCTGACTGATTTTTCCATGGTATTTTCATGCAGCAACGCTTCATTTAGAGCCATCTTGGGAGGTGTCAGATGGCTGATCAGGGAGAATGTGGGGGTTAGCGCGTCTCCCCTCTCCACAGTGCTGAATCACTTTCCTCTTCCAGAATTCCCTGCTGTCTCGCCTTCCTTATTTTCAGCTACTATCCACTACTGAGTTCTCCTGGCTTATTCCTAAAGAAGTCTCGTGACTGTGACCATTTGGTTCCTCTGTGAGGATATCTTCTTATTGTCTATAATCTCCCTACAGTTGTCACTGAAAAAGAGCCGACTATGTACTTGTTGAAGAAAGGGCCAGGTGCTGATTGTGGCAGCAGGTAAGTAAGATATGCTCCTAGCTTGAAGTCTCACTGACCTAAAATGTTCTTGTTATCAGAGAGTAGGTCCCCTGTGACCAGCAGCCAGTCCCGCCTTGGGATAATGCACTCCACCAACTGTAGTCTGGAGCGTCAACACTCTGCCAATACATGGGCCCGCACAGTGGTCTTATTTCATTTGAGGAGGAACAACAGCCTCCACATTGTTTACCTCCCGCGTGACTTCCAAGGGCACAGGTGAGCTCTAAGTCTCTGGGAAAGTGTGGTGCTTCATACACACCAGGCACTTTTTCAGCCTCCTCTTGATTCAGGGCTCAGCACTGCTTGGGGGCGAGGAAGCCACTGCTTTTCTCTAGGGCAAGGGAGCCATGTATGCTGCTTGGCCGGGGGTGTACAGAGTAGCAGAGTGTCTCAGCCTTGGAGGGTCCCCAGCATGGAAAAGGCATCTCCCTGGGTGTGGCAGGAAGGAAGAAGGACAGAGAGCAGCCCAGGGAACAAGAGTGAAACATGTGCTATGGATATGTCACTTCATTCGGTTTTGTTGTTCAGTGACTTAAACAGCAAAATGGACTGTTTTGTACTAAAAATAGTTACCTCGGATGTGTTCTGGAAAACATGATTCCCTGGGAAAGGGTGCAAGAAGCTTCATTCTGCAGTCTACTTTTAATAGACAACACATTTGTGACTAGGAGGAATGGATTGCTGATCCAATTAAATACAATTTCAAACTTCATTACCACAGTTTCTGTTCACACTATTATCTTTAGGTGCAAATCAATGTGCAAAACACTGCACATACAAATTCACTTATCCCAGAATACATATGTTTACATTATACTCTTGTACTAAATGGAGTTTTACTCAACAGCATAATTTATAAATGCATTCTGAATTATGGTATATAACTTATTGCTTTTATTATTATTATTCATTTAGTGATTTCCATGGATCCATTTGTCTCAGAATAAGCACACAAGAGCTGCCTGTAATCATTTCTTTTTTCCTCAGTGGCTTTCTACCCATATTGAAGCTGTAATTCAGGGAATTTCCTGCCACTTAAGTAAAAAACAAAAGTTTAGAGAAAATAACTTGAGAGCAAAATCTGAAGTAGCAGACTTAGTCCTATTAAAAGCCGAATTATAATCATTTACTGATTTTACTAATCATTAAAGATGCTTCATTTGACAATTAAACTACCTGCAGTGATCAAACAGGATTGATTCAACCAACCTGCACTTTATTATTAAATAAATTAATATTTTTATATTATTACAAAATAATTGATGATATAGTAATTATTAAATAAATTACTAAGCTTTGACTTATTATTTAGCTTACTATAGTTTGACTCATAGAGAATTGTCATACATACACAAAAAGAAAAAAATATACCTTCCCTTTCCTAGAATTCAGGCAATTATGGCTCAATAATTAGAATAGGGGCACTTAATCTGAAATCAAGTATCATGGAATTCAGTCTATGAATCTTGTAAAGTTGCATACAACTTACAATGTGTGTGAATTTAGTCTAGTCAAGATGGCAGTATAGGTAAGTAGAGTATGCAAATCATCCCACAACCACCTCAAATTTACAATTAAACTATAAAATACTCATCATTCAGAACCACCTGAAATCTGCCTGAACAGGAGTCCTACACTAAGGATAAAAAGAAGCCACATCGAGACTGATAGGAGAGGTAGAGATGCAGAAGAAGGGCTAGACCCATACTCACATGTGGTGAATAAAAATTGGGAGGGGTATCTCAGTTGCAGAGATCTCCACTGAGGCCCCAGCCCCACACCAGGCCCCCATTCTAGGGTTCCAGTGCTGGAAAGAGAAGTCCCCATAACTTCTGACTGCAAAACCCAGCTTGGATTATGGCTGAGGGATCCCGGTTTCCAAGACCTTCTTAAAGGGCCCACCGATGGATTTACTCAGACTCACTTGCTCTGAGTTCCATTGCTGGGCACCATGGATACACAGGAAGGAACTAAGTTGTCTGGCATTGAGACAAGAGCTGGAGGAGCAGCTGTCTCCCAGAGAGAAATGCTGGGAGAAGATGTTTTCTTCTCTGGCCCCTCCCCCACAGACCTGGCAGATGATACCATATCTCAGTCTTTAAAAAAAAAAAAAATTATTTATTTATTTGTTTGTTTGTTTATTCATTCATTTATTTATTTTTTAGAGAGAGGGGAAAGGAGAAAGAGAGGGAGAGAAACATCACTGTGTGGTTGCCTCTCACTCATGCCCCCAACTGGGGACCTGACGTGCAACCTAGTCATGTGCCCTGACTGGGAATCAAACCAGAGACATTTGGTTCACAGGCTGACACTCAATCCACTGCAGCCAGGGCTCCCATATCTCAGTCTTTATCAACCTGGCTAATATGGTTCACCATACCGTGGTGATTCCCTGAGACTCTGCCCTGCACAGTTTTCAGGCCCAAACCAAGCCATTTCCAGTCGCTTTTCCATACAAACAGCTTTTCTTGATCATGTTTTAGGCTTTATTAAAATCTCTAAAACAAGCAGCATCTGGCCTCAGCATGCTGGATACCTCTTGCTAAATGTCCCCAGGCATAGCACTAACGACAGGACAGCTTGCCTTGGTTCACAGTTTGGGCTCTTCTGGGTACCTCTAGAAGAGGCTGTGCCACTGGACCCTACAGGACACTTGTTAACTGTGGAAAATTGTAACCCACCCCACCATTCTTTTGACATTGTTTCTGTAAATGCTGACTCTGACAAATACGTAGCTTGTAGATAAACAGCATGTTTATATAAGAATCCTAGCAACTAACTTAAAAAGATACAGACTACAACCTTCAGGCATCTCAGCTCCAGGATGATGAACACTGGACCATCAACTTGCTTTATTGGAATGAACTGTGCTCATCTGCAAGTAGAGAGATTTTCAAACCCCTCCCTTGATCTCTTTGTTCTATTCCCTTCTCCCTCCTTATAAAAACCTCTCCCTGTACTGAGATGTTACGATGGGTTTTGAGATAAGAGTCTCCCACCTTCCAGGTTACCAGCACCTAAAATAAAACCACTTTCCTTTACATCAATGCTTGCTTCTCTAGTATCAGTTGCAGAGATCCCCACTGAGGTCCTAGCCCCACACCAGGCCCCCATTTTAGGGTTCCAGTGCTGGAAGGAGAAGTCCCCATAACTTCTGACTACAAAACCCAGCTTTCATAGTGGCAGGCAGCCAGAACTGTGTTAGGGTACACCTACTACACAAGGTCACCTTACCAAGACCAGATTATATAGCAGCTTTATTTAATACATAGAAACAAACACAGGAAGGCAGCCAAAAGGAGGAGATGAAGAAATACGACCCAAATGAAAGAACAGAACAAAACTTCAGCAAACAAACAAACAAAAAACTAAACAAAATAGAGACAAGCAATCTATTAGCAGAAGAGTTCAAAACACTGGTTCTAAGGATACTCAATGAACTTAGGGAAGGAGTAGATGAACTTAGAACTTCAACAAAGTTAATAAATGTTAAGAGAGTAAAATATTCATTAATTTGTAGTTCATAGTGTTATTTTAACAGATATTTAGGCAGCACACAATGAACCAGTATAATAAAAGTGACATTCCTAAATCAATGTCACAGTGTCACAGTGGATTAGGCCGTTGCTTAACACATGTCAGAAAGGCAAAGAGAATAAAAAAGGTAATGTAAAATTATTCTTGGACTGAAATAAATTAAGCAAACTAAATTAACGAGTAGTAAAACACAAATGTGTTTTGTTGGGTGCTTATTTGTGTTTGTTATGACATGTTTACAGAAAATATTCAATTTTTTATAAATATATGACAACCTGAACTTTTTACATTATATAGATGTACACAGACATGTTTTTATACCGAAAGTAGTCACAGAATAAAGGAAAACAATACATGAAAATATTCTTGTTCATTTATTTTTCATTCACAAAGATTCTTAAGAGAAAATGACCTGTCAGCCAACATATTTGTTCACAAACCTCTGAAAAAATATTTCACAAGCATTAATTCTGCTCTGCGTACACTCATAAAATAAAGGCTGCACATGAAATAAAAAGGAACATTAAATATACAAATACATAAACAGTGATAAATGTTAACTCCTAGCCCACTTTAGCATACTCATAAAGTAAATATCTGCATAACAATTAACGATTCTGCACCAACTTGGCAGACAAAGAGAAGGCTTCCGCATGTTAAAATATAAATGATCTTACTGACCAAATAACAGAGAAAACATATTTCTTTTCCCAAAGAAAATTTAGCCAGTAAAGCACTAAAACAGGTTTGCACCTGCAATAACATTTTCTCTGGGATCAACTAAAAACCTCTTCCTTCAGTAAAAAAAAAAAAAAAAAGCATTATCAAACACCTTACTAGAAATCTGATGAGGTAAGGTTACACAATAGGTCAAGCCATTCCTATTGTCTGGAACATGATTTATAATGCATGTGTTTCACAGAAAATCTATTAACGCAGATACAATGCTTGTCCTTCCATGAGTGCAATAACTGGGTCTTATGCAGCTGATCTTAGTCTTGCCAATGACTAAAGTGTTTCAAAAGAGCATTTGCTACCTGATGTCATATATGGACTGTGAGGTGGCATAGTCTCATTAATCCCAGCTTGTAATTATATCTGAAACTAATGCATGCAAGAAATGTCTGTCTAAGTTCTGTTCTACCTGTTTGATAAAAGGCGGTCATTTCAAACTCAGTGTGAGGACTGGTCTTCAAAGCTTAATGCCGTTTGTGTTCTCTCCTTTTCTAAATATTGTGTGGGATTTTATTCACTTTGTTCCTCATCCTATTTTGCTCAATCTATTATTCATTCATTTGATCAGTCATTCAATAAAAATCATCTTTTAGGTGAGGTAGACCTATAGTAGCCTCTAGCTTTTAGAAAGGTAATGTCTAATGAAAAT
Organism: Furipterus horrens; assembly: GCF_987537825.1. Lineage (NCBI taxonomy): Eukaryota > Metazoa > Chordata > Mammalia > Chiroptera > Furipteridae > Furipterus > Furipterus horrens. The sequence continues at coordinate 24,850,526 of NW_028327182.1, read as the reverse complement.
TAAAAACAAATAATACACATACAATGTAATCAATTCTTCTACAGATGTAAGGACAAGATTACAAGAAAGTGTAGTAAAAAAGTGGTCTGTGTGCCTAGAGGGTGTGTAATGGAAGGTAGATTTTAGGGTAGCATATGAAATGGAAAGTTTGAAGACACAAAGATGGGGGACTAAAAGGCTCTAGGTAGAAGGAGACTAATGTGTAAGGAGAGAGTGATAAAATATCATGGAATGTCTGGAGCTGCAAGTGTGTGGCATGGAGCAATAGCAGGAATTACAAGGATACCCACTGATACGACTAATAAAAGGAGGTAGGTACCAGATTATGAAAACACTTTATGCTAACAGTTTATATGTATTATAGTTTATCGGGAATAACTAAAGAATGTTTTGATGAAAATAGATTTAATCAGATTTGAACTTATTAGATTTGAACTTAAGAAAATTAACCACCTAACTAAATAAAAGTACATAATAAAGTGCTATTTTATTTCCACTGAAACTATGATTTAATACGAATTTTTATGGAGTTCTAAAACAAGCAAAACTAACAATACATTTTAGGGGTACCTACATATGTGATAAATATATTCCAGAAATACATGTAGTACAAATACAACATTCTCACTATTCTCAAAGAACAGTGATGGCCTGGGGAAAGGGTGGGTGAGGACTGGGTGGAGGTGGGTAAAGGTGGAAAAATGGAGACATCTGTAATAGTGTAAACAATAAAAATAAAGTTAAAAAATAAAATAAAATATTTGAAAACATTACAAATAAATTATAAAATTTGCATAATATAATATTTTAAAATGAATTAGAATGAGAGAGAAATAGAATCTAACGTAACACGTCAGGTGGAAAGAAGGAGAGATTTAACTGTAGTGAACTCTAGGCAGAGGGATGAATTCAGGCTAGATAAATAGTAAGTGGGAAAGAAGAACAGTAATACCAGTAATACCAAAATGCAAGGTCAGGAGGACTCTAAAGCTGAAAAAGTTCGTTGGTGCTCGACACTGCAGAAAATTGAGGTAGGAAAGTACAACTGGATTTTTAAACTCTTTGGTCACTGGTCATCTCTGTCCCAGCTGTTCTGTGTCTTAGTGGAGGCTAAGTTCGCATAGCAATAGAGGTTGCGTAATTTCTACACTGGCATTGGTAGGGACCTGGCTTGGAGGGTAGTTGCTAGGGCTTTTGTGTTCCTGTTGCAATTATAGAGAAACTTGCCATTTTAAAGAGTGTCTCTGACAGACCAATAAAAAATTACATTCTTATGATGTGTTTATACTTCTAACATCTTTAAGTGCTAGCTTTGAACAGAACCATCATCATCATCACTGTCACCATCATCATCATTATTCGTCGTCGTCGGCAGCCGTCCGTCTCGAGAGACGATGGTGTAGCTTCTTAAGTGTCTATCTGCACCGCCGAGAATGGCTGTGCAGTCCGACTCGGGAGTGACACGGCATCTGTCTCCTCCCGTGTTGAATCGACATCTTGCGATGACGCTGGAGTGTCCTCTCCAGTGGAGCTGAAGCTACAGAGCCTGGGCAGGGTGATATGGAGGGTCTGCTGTTGCCCATGCAGCAGACCCCCCCTCTCTTCGCAGCTGAAGGGTCCAAGGGAAAGACGGAGTCAATACAGCTTGGCTTCAGGTGCGCCGCAGGAGTTGCCGGTGTTGACTACAACGTCAAACCGCCTTAGGGACTCCGGCTCCGGATTTTCTGTCGGGGTTTACTCCCTTAGCCTTTCCCCAGAAGAGGTATGCCGCAAGGCAGCGGAGGTTTTTTGGAGTCAGAGTTTTCCTTCTCTGATGTACCCTGACTGGAAGATCGAACCAGCGACACTTAGCTCGCAGGCCGACGCTCAATCCACTGAGCTAAACCAGCCAGGGCAAATCATCATCATTATTACTGCTATATAAATCTATGAGGTGATGTTAGGAAGCCCTGATGGGATGAGAGATGCTCTGTTGGCACTAAAACTGTTGAGCAGGAATCAGGATTTAAGGAGGAGTGTTAGTGAGCGACAGTACAGTGCAATGGTTAGAGCAACGGACTTTGAAGCTAATTTCCCTAATTTGAGTTCTGGCTTCACCACTTACGATCTGAGTGCAGTTCGGCAAGTTAATTAAGTTTTCTGTGCCTCTGTTTCTTGGACTGTAAAGATACTATGTATCTCATAGTATTTAGAATATTATACAGCTTATCGTCGGCAGCCGTCCGTCTTGAGAGACGATGGTGTAGCTTCTTAAGAGTCTATCTGCACCGCCGAGAATGGCTGTGCAGTCCGACTCGGGAGTGACACGGTATCTGTCTCCTCCCGTGTTGAATCGACATCTTGCGATGACGCTGGAGTGTCCTCTCCAGTGAAGCTGAAGCTACAGAGCCTGGGCAGGGTGATATGGAGGGTCTGCTGTTGCCCATGCAGCAGACCCCCCCTCTCTTCGCAGCTGAAGGGTCCAAGGGAAAGACGGAGTCAATACAGCTGGGTTTCAGGTGCGCCGCAGGAGTTGCTGGTGTTGACTACAACGTCAAACCGCCTTAGGGACTCCGGCTCCGGATTTTCTGTCGGGGTTTACTCCCTTAGCCTTTCCCCTGAAGAGGTATGCCGCAAGGCAGCGGAGGTTTTTTGGAATCAGAGTTTTCCTTCTCTGATGTGCCCTGACTGGAAGATCGAACCAGCGACACTTAGCTCGCAGGCCGACGCTCAATCCACTGACCCAAACCAGCTTATAGTAATTTATTAATAATATTGTGGTGAAATCGTGAAAAAAATTTAATTCCTTGTCATTTCTGCTCTTTATATTGCTGAGAACTATTACGTGGCACTTATAAATAAGACATATGATGACTGTATATTATTTTAGTTTTCTGATAGTTACCATTGAAGAACTATTTAATTTGCTAGGAGAATTTCCTTTGCTTGATTTACCATTTCTATTGATTAGGGCTTAAGCTCTGTAAAATTACTTAACTTTTAGAATAATAATAGTTGCAAATGATTTCTGCCCTGTGGAAAAAATAAACCTTACTGTTTAAAGTTTATTGATTTTTTTTTTTTATGTTAACCGGTTTTATCTTTAACTTTGTAAGTTTACTTCAACATTCATTTTCTTAGTGACTTTGGTCTCATTAAACTGGTTACCATCTTGCTAATACTCTCATTTACGAGGTAAATAAATTATCTGACATGTGCTCAGTATATATTTGTGTGAGTCATGGTTTTAGTTGTATGACAGTTATGTTTTAACTTTTAAAATGCACACCCAGTTGTTTATAAGTCGCTTTTAACTAGTTTCTAATCTCCTAAAGTAGTAACAAATAAATACAAAATAAGCCCTCAAAAGAAATCTAATGGTGTTTTAAGGTAGGTGGTCCTTATTTAGATATAGAAATATTATTGTAACATTTGAGAAGCTTATTTCTTAAGACCTTAGGGGCAGTCATGCTGCCTCTAGGCTCCCAGTTGTGACCACTGCTTCTATATTATGTTCCATATTATGAAGGCCCCGGGGGATGCACCATTCCCTAAAGCTTTGACCTCATTCCTCAGCCTGCTCGCTCTTAGTGCCTGTTGAATCATTAGAGAGCTCCCATTTTTTTCGGTCTAGATTTAAAAAACCCCAATCACTCTTCATTTGTTTAGTACTTCTATGCAGAATTTTTTTTTTTTTTTGGATTGGACTCCTCATAGACCTTTCTCCTTCTTTGTAGGATATTTTTGATTAGTAAGACCCAGATTAAATAATCTTACTAAAAATATTTGTGGATTTACTGTGTGGACTGCCATTTCTTCATTAGACAGTATTATTATGCTCTACTTGACTAAAAAGATAATAAGAATTTTATTTTTCTGCCTAATCACCTTTATTTTGGCATTTTTATTATGGAAAACAATTTCTACTTTTCAGAAAAATTTTGATAATAAACATTAGCTCTCAAATTTTATACATTTTGTGTTGTTTTTACAATGAAGTGAATTTGAGTGCTTTTGTCTTTCCAAAGGTTTGCATTAAAAGAAATATGTAAACAAATATAAACAACTAGAGTTGATGGCCGGCATTAGGAGCTAATCATAAAAAATAATTTGGCTGACAATAAGAATGATCAAATACAATATGAATTTTTTAAAAATGTGTTTTATTGATTATAATGTTACATTTGTCCCAATTTCCCGTCCCTCTTCTCCCCTCCACCCAGTGGCCCCCCTCCCTCCAGTTGTCCCCCCCTTTTAGACCATGTCCATTAGTTGTGTATATAGTTCTTCTCAACCTCTCTCTGTCTATTCCATTCCCTCCTACCATGATCCCCAATTCCTATATCATCTCCCTCCCTCTCCCCGTTCCCCCTCCCTGCTGACTTCCCCCCAATATGTTCCCCATACCTATAGTTCTTTTTCCACTCTCGTTGCCTGTTTAGTTTGCCTTTGTTTCAATTCCCTAACTTCCGTTGTTTCTTGTGATGCAGTTTTCATTTTAGATTTCATAGTTTTGATCCTCCTTTTTCTAAACCAGTCCCTTTAACATCTCATATAACAGTGGTTTGGATCTAATGAACTCTTTCAGTTTTATTTTGTCCTGGAAACACTTTCTCTGCCCTTCTATTCTGAATGACAATTTCGCTGGATAGAGTATTCGTGGTTGTAGGTTTTTGCTTTTCATTACTTTGAATATTTCTTGCCAGTCCCTTCTTGCCTGCAGGGTCTCCCTTGAGAAGTCAGCTGATAGTCTAATTGGGACCCCTTTGTACATGATTCTTTTCTTCTCTCTTGCCACTTTTAAGATTCTCTCTTTATCTTTAACTTTTGACATTTTGATTATAATGTGTCTTGGAGTGGTTCTCCCTGGGTCCAGTTTTTTTGGAACTCTCTGTGCTTCTTGGACCTGTAAGTCTATTTCCTTCCCCAAGTTTGGGATGTTCTGCTTTATTATATTTTCACTCAATTTTTCAATTTCTAGTTCATCCTCTTCGCTTTCTGGCAAACCAATGATTCTTATGTTGGGCCTTTTATAGCTGTCCCAGAGGTTTCTGATCCTCTTATCCTTGCTTCCCATTTCCTCTCTCTGCACTGGTTGACTGGTTGTTCCTTCTCTATGTTCTGGTTTGTTGGTTTGAACTCTGGATTTTTTTCCTCACCATCTGTCTCGTATGTGGTTTTGTTCCTTTCATTATGAGTGTTTTTCGATTCTTTCTCATCTTTTTCCAGATCTTTTGTTAATTCTGTAAGCCACCTGATAACAATGGCCCTGAACTGAGCCTCTGACAGGTTTCTTATTTGTTCATCTGTCAGATTCTTCATCTGTTGCCTGGTGAGCTGCGCCACCGGGATTTCTATAGTTGTCTGCCTCATTTTGACAGATGTGTTTTGTTTTCTTGGGCCGGCTATAGGGGGCAGTGCCTGTGTACTCGTCATGACCCAGCGACTGGCGGAGATCTGCAACCTTTTTCGCCGTGCTGTGGCCCTTTGTCATCACAACCCAGCGACTGGCGGTGGTCCAGCAACCTTTCTCGCCGCGCTGTGGCACTTTGTCGTCACAACCCAGCGACCGGCGCCATTCCACAACCTATTTCGCAGCGCCATGGTGCTTTCTGTGGGGGCGGGGGTCCAAGATGGATTCACACAGTTATTCCGCGAGGAGACCGGGATCCGTCCTTCCGCCCTCTGGGCCTCACTGTTCAAGGCGATGTGGTGGCTGCTTCTCCCAGCATTGGGGTCAAAAGCTGCCGGGGTTCGACTGCAGCCGGGATTGTTCTCCCCGCCGCTGTCCCTGGTGCGACCGCAAACAGCACCGCCCCCTTTCGCTCTTCCTACCTGCCCAAAGGGCGCCGCTGGTTTATAACTTCATACGTTGGGCTTCTGTATAGTTTTATTTTCTGGAATTTCTAGTTATCTTTTGTTTTGAAGTAGTTGTATTCCTCTCTAGTTGTAGAGGGAGACCGAGCGTGTCCATCTAAGCCTCCATCTTGGCCGGAAGTCCTACAATATGAATTTATTCACTAAAAATGGCACGCTTACCTTCGAGTTAATGTCCATAGAACAAGTTTATTCTCTTTTGAATCTACACAATATAAATAAGTTGTAAATTATATCTCAATGAATATTTGTGTTCTTTTATTATCAAAGCAACTATTCATCTGAATAATAGCAATTGTTTGGATTGAGTTGAGGAGCTGTCTTCTGCCATTTTAGGCCATGTGTTTTACATGGTGTGATTGAACACCAAATTTCAAAGTTGCATATTTCCCCCACCTAACCAGTCGGAACTGCATTTGAGGAGAAATTAAGATCTATGTATATAGTTTATTATAAATTTGTTTATCATATGATATGAAAAAGATGTATATTAAATGTAACACATTTTTATTAACCAATATAGAAAAACTAATTTAAATTAGGCTAATAGTTTGAGTAAAATAATTGTCACATTGGTATTATAAAAAAGCCACTGAGCATTTATAAATCAAGAAGGTATTTTCTCTTAGAACTTAAGGAAAGTTCTTCCTTAAAGATAAAGTTGTTGACATAGAACTTAGCAGTTTTTTATTAATGATATTGAGAAGGCATTTCTATCGTAAAGATCATCAAGCAAAGGAAATAAGATTTATCAAAAGTCTTATTTGTTATTTGCTAATCAGTAGAAAAATACAATTAAGGTTACAATTCCATGTATAGTAACATCAAAAAGAATAAACACTTAGGAATTATTTTAATGAAAACATAAAACCTATTTCTTGAAAATTAAAAAATACTTAAAATAAATTAAAGAAGACTTAAAAAATACAATATCTATGTTTATGGATCAGAAAACTTAATACTGTTAAAATGCCAACACTTTCTAAATTGATCTATAGATTCAGTACAATCCTTATCAAAATTTTCACTTGCTTATTTGCTCATTGACAACCTGATCCTGAATATCTACACACAAAAGAATAAAGGTAGACCCCCTACCTCATACCATGTAAAAATTAACTAAAAAAATAAATAACAGAACAAGATGTAAGAGCTAAATCCATAAAACTCATATAAGATAATACACATGGAATTCTTTGTGACCTTGTACTGGTCAATGGCTTCTTATTTATGATACCAAGAGCACAAGAAACAAATATATATAACATCAAAATTAAAAATCTTTCTTCTCAAAGAATAGCATCAAGAAAGTGAAAAGTGATGACCTTTTAAAACTCAACAATAAAAAGACAAATAACCTAATTTTGAAAATAAGCAAAAGAGCTAAATAGATACTTCTCCAAAAATATACATATACAGATGTCCAATAAATACATGAAAATATGCTCAGTTTTAAGAGGCATTAGGGAAATGCAAATATAAATGACAAGATATCACTTCAAACCCACTAGGATGGCTATTATCAATAAGAAAGTTAATATAAAATGGCTGGCAATGATGTAGCGAAATTGAACCCTTATGTGAAATGGTGCAACTACCCTGAGAAACAGTCTGGCAGTACCTCAGAATCTTTAACATAGAATTACCATGTGACACTACTCTTGATTACATATCCAATAAAAACTAAAATATTAGGCCCACACACAATTTCATAAAAATGTTCACAACAGTATTATGCATAATGGTTTCAAAGTATGAACAGTTCAAATGCCCATAAACTGATGAATGTATAAATGAAATGGGGTATGCAAATACAATGCTGTGTTCTTTGGACATAAAAAGAAATGAGGTACTGGCACTATAACATGCATGAGACTTATAAACATTACACCAAACGAATAAAGCCAGCCTTCAAAGACCACATATTGTATGAGTTCATTTCTGTGAGATATCCATACTAGGAAAATTTATATAACAAAAAGTAGATTATTGGATGCCTAAGACTCGTGACTTTGGTGAGTAAAATGAGGAGTGACTGTTAATAGGTACAAGGTTCCTTTTGAACTAATGAAAATGTTCTAAAACTTATTATAGCAATGAATATAAAATTCTGTGAATATACTAAAAATATTAAATCATACACTTTAAATTAATTAATTATATAGTAAATGAATTATATATCAATAATGCTGCTTTTATAAAACATAAAACATTTGGAAGCAAAAAAAAGTTTATTTATTCTTCTACAATCATTTGTTGATTCCTGTTATTAGATAATGTTCCACTTGTGATGACATTGTTTTCATTACTTAATTATAAATAAAATAGCACTTATTTTCATTATCTAAAAATATATTTATATTTCATAAACTTTTAGATTAAACAAGATATTTGTAAAATCATAGACTGAAAGGGACCGGTATGGTCTCAAACAAACAAACTTCACCATTTTATAATGAAGGAGAGAGATCTCAAGTTAATTGCTTAAACACACATAGTTTTACTAAACCTAGTTAAAATCTCAGTCTTATGAATCAGTGTATTCTTTCCCCTTGAACTTTACCTTCCTTTTATTCTCAAGAGGTGTTAAATATTAAATGCCTTCAACAATCAGGAAATTATGCGAACTTTTGAAATAAACTAGTTTAAAAATAAGGTGTTGGTCAAAATTAAGGCAACGTTGGTGGGAACATATTCTGGACAAAATTAATAAATAAGTAAAAGCTCAGCCTAGACTTTCAGACCATGTTTTCAAGAACTAGTTTAGTTTATCCATCTATCTGGAATTAATTCTACAATATCTGTGCCTAGAATTTGAGCAATTTTTTCCTTAAATCTTAGTGGTTTTGTTCTACACTCTCATAAATAGTTATAAATATAAACTTCAAGAAATATGAATATGATATTCCAGTAGCCTGTTTGTACAAAATCTTATTATTAGTCATGGTTTTGGGTTAAACAACAATAAACAATGAAAATTAATATTTCCAGGAAATTATGTACTTTTAAAAATCTAATTTATGTATAAGTTATACTGACTTTTAAAGAACAACATAAAAGGAACTCTAGATTACCATACAAATTTCTGTTGTTGGCCAGTTAGATAAATCTACTTTCTATAATACTAATGCTTGATATTGAAAAATATCATCGAATGAAGAGTTAATGGTTGGCCTGTATTACTAATTCTTGTAATTGGTACATTATCATCCGTTGGTCTATCAGGAAACTTCTTAAATTTTGACCTGGAACCTGAAGCTTCACTGATACCCATTTCTATTGCTAAGGCTGCCAAACAATACATTTACTGTGAGAAGTTAAGAGATCTTGGTGTTGTTTAGCTGAAGGTAGGGCTATTTGTACTAAGCTGGAATATATCACTCATATTTTTGCCTTCTTGAAATGAAATAAAGTAATAATTCTTAGAGTATTCTATGATTAGAAAAGTAAAAAAAGAGTGTCAATTTACAGTGATGAATTTCAAATGAGTTCATCAAACTGTCCATTTTTTATTCTAAATACTCCAGTAAAATATTCTTTCCTATGCCAAGTGATGTTTCAATCTACTGACAACTAAACCATCACAAATAACTAAAAGCTTTTTACGTGTCATAGCAGACCATTTATATGCACACTGCAATGCTGACCACTTACAAACCAAGTGCTAGTGTCTGAGAATAGTTGGAATTTTCAAGTTTTCAGTATTTAGTGACATCCCTCCATATAATCTTTCTGAATAATTAAGAAAATAAAACTTGCCACATTCTTGTGAAGACAGAGAAAGTACATCATTGCATCCTCAAGTAATATCTGTCAGCACATATGACAAAACAATTAACTAATTAACATAATATCCTAATTATCTATACATGGTGGGGCAGAAGTAGGTTTACATTTGTTCATATGGAAAACAATACAATAATTAATAAATAATAATACAATAAACATTGTATTTCACATACCTACAGCTATGAATCTAATTTTGCCCCACTTTGTATTTCCTTTATTATTTTTCTAATCATGTGTTTAATTTATGAAAATGTAAAATGTGAAAGTTAATATGATAACAAGGATCATAATACTAGTGTATATGTAAATGTGGAAAATGTGTATTTTTTAAAATGTAAACTAGGGTTATATGAAGTTTACCATTTAACAATACAGCCTTTCTTCTGATTAATATATGCAGTCAATGCTGATACATATGACTATTTGTGTATGTAAATGTATTCATTTATGTCTTAGTCAGTGACTAGATATAATAAACCCTATTTTTAACTTCATCAGTTTTCATCTAGATCAATTGTAATATATTTATTTAAAGAGTATGTATTTTCTTCTACATTTCATGTTATCCTCTGTCTCCTCATTATTTAGTTATTATTAATTATTCATCCATACACCAGATGTAAAAATAGAAACACTACTCTGTAAATTGATAATCAGCTTATTTTTCTTTCAAATAGAACTGGAGCATAGACTGAATTCTATCTTTATCTATATAGTTGGAAATCTCTTCATGTTATTTTAACTTTAGATCCAATTAAAATGCAAATTATGTTTAACAAATGATTAGAGCTTGAAATTTATTCAGCCTTAAATAAATTTACTTAAATTTTGTATTGATAATATGGTTGATTTTATTTAAAGTATTTAATCTGCCTTATTTTTAAGAAAGACCATTTACTAATTGTGAATTATGTAACTCTAACTTAACTAACATACCTTTTTTATCATTCTCAAATAAACATTGTCTTACATGAAAAAAACAACAAAGAGTTATAAATGCTTATTAGAATAAATCCTATCACAAGGTATACAATTTGTTGTCTTTACTTAGAAAAGTCAGGATCTGAATCCCATTCTTCAAATCTTTGGTGATTTCTGATTACTATTATCCAGCAATATTTAATTATTTATAATGTTTCGCTTTATGTAATTTCCAATAATATATGAAAATGGAAAAATACATTTGGTCTAGTATTAATTATTCTGTTAGTTTGTGTCCTTTATGTTGTGCTACCAGATTTTAAATTATCCCTGATAGAATAGTGACCTTCAATGAAATCTAAATTTAAATAAGAAGAAATTCATTTGAAGAACTAAAAATGTTAAATATAAACCTTGAATATGAAGTAGAGCCACTGTAAACATAAATATATGCATATATAGTAGATAGAATATGTGTTACCTGTTGAATAGTTTTGTAATAACTTATTAAAAAAAGTCAAAGAACTCTAAAGATAATGTGTGCATCTTGTATGTATTTATTTATGAATATATTTAAATAAAGATATATGAAAAGTAGAATTAGTCATAATATAAATATTTTTAATTATTGTGGAACAGGAATAACATATGCCACTTGAAAGTATTAATATTTATAACATTTCATTTAAGTTGATAAAATGTATAACAATGTATTTCAAATTATTAATATATGCATGTATTTATTCTTCCAAAGGTTTATTATGTGTCTAAAATGAGAAAAGTGCTATACTAAGAACTAAGAATATAGCAGTGAACAAGTCAGATGCAGATGCCACTTCATGGAACATTTAATGTAGCTCTGTACATAATGTTAATATTTTTAGAGTAACTTGGGGCCTGGAGGAAACATCTGATGCTCTTTTAGAAGTTAGTTTTGTCTTGAATTTGTCTGGTTGTACATTACATTTCTGAAAGCATTTTTTTAAGACAATGATCTACCCCATCTCTACTCTGCCTGTGTACAAAAGGCAGACTGGGTTTCCCTTCAGGCAAAGAGTGATTTATAATGTTTCTTGTGAACAATAATTGATCCATCTTCCTTTTATGCTTCTTTAAAAAATTACTGTTAAGAATTCTTAAGCACGAGTATATTTTTAACAAAGAGATCACATTAAAAGAAAAATCTAAAAGGGAAGCATAATAAGAAATTAGTCCTATAATGTGATTCATGACCTCATCAGAAAATATAAATATTTTACAATATTCACTCATTATATGCAAATTATAATAGAGTGAGACTTTTATATGCTTTAAAGTCAGGCTTTTTTCTCATTTGAACAAAAACCAATTATTAACCTTTTTGTTGTTGTTTTTGAACTGGGCTTTGCAACTCAAAAGGGAAAAGTGTTTCTGGCTTTTTCTTCTGACATCACACCAGAAGCCCTTTTGAACTATTCTCACAATATAGGAGTATTGCTTATCACAGAAGGGCATTTCATTGATTAAATGGTCTGAATAATTAAACACTTAGGGACAATTTAAAGTTACAATGAAAATCCTTTAGATTTGTGCTTATAGGATAGTTTTTAACATTAGTGTTGCTTCTTGAACCTTAATTATATTGTTACTATAGCATTGACTCAAGACATAGAGCAACCTTAGAAAAATTTAAATCTGCTGGACAATTTATAAAAAACTGATACATTTTAAAAGTAGATTTTGTGTATGTGTTGTGATTTTATATAACTTTGTGTTATACTTCTTTGTTTTAGAACTAGATTAGTAGAATTAATTCAAAGCAATAAAATATACAAATGAAAGAATCTTTAAAATGAATGAAATGCTTTTCAAGTAGATGAATATTAACAAAGAAAAGCAGGATACATTTCTTTAAATATAATGATCTTAAGTTTGGATATAAAAACCTAAAGTGGAGAACATCTGAATAGAAGAAATGGATCGTGTCTAAAATGAACCCTTAAAAGGTTTATAATTTTAATTGGATACTCTGTGAATATGCTTAGTCTTTGAAACTGTTATAATGCAATTTAATTGTGATTAATTTACAGAACCCTATTGAAATTTGTGTATAGTTAAACTACAATTACATGAGTAAATTATTTATTATAATATTGTTACCAGTGAAAACAAGTTCTTTTGTGGTGTGGAGAGAAAGGGATTGCAAACGACACCGATATGGAAAAGTTTAAATGTGATGGCAAGATTTTATTGGGTTTTAAGGGAAATAAAACACCCTTGGGGATGTAGAAGGCAGGCAGGCTCTGGTAGCAACTGCCCTGGAGCTTCCTCCATATATTTTCTTGGTTCCGGGTGATGATGAAGGTGTCATTCAAACCATCCAGCCCAATTTACAATATTCTTCCAGGGCTTGAGTCTGACCCTCTCCCTGACCAACCTCTCTCTGGGACCTACTGGGGTTCCGTGTCCTTTACCAAATCCGATTACCTTTCCAGTTTTTTCCATGCTAGACTCTGCGAGTTTATGTTACCATTTTGGCTCTTATTACGCACATCCAAAAGTAGAAACACCTCTCCCTGCACCATCTTGACTTCTTTTGCCTATGTCAAAAAAATTTGGTTATGTCATCTTGTTTCTACTGTGCATGTGCCAGCAGAGGACTTTCTCCCTCCTCCTTTCCCCAATTATTCAGTACCCGGCCAGCAGCATGCTAGGGAAATTCCCTGTCTGCTTCCAGGTTTAAATCTCCTCTGCAGCAGTCCACTGGAGTGTGATTCTCAGTCTGTAAATGCTATAGCTTCCTAGTAAGCTTAATGGAATGCCGTCCTAAAATCTGATTCAGCTTCCCAGTTTATTAAGTTTAATATCTGATACTGTTTGCTTTCATCCTTATTAATAACTAGCTAACTACATATGTTAACAATATTACTATTTGTTATACATTTCTATCAATTTATTCTTTGTAATCTGCATATCCTTTTTGTATCTGACACTAAACAAAATGAAAAGTAAATTTCTAAAACTCCTTTACTCAAATCAACTTTCAGTCTTAGCCAGTAGATTGGCATTTTATCAATGAATTTGAGTTAGGACACAAAAATTGCCTTTAAAGAGTGATGATTCTAATTCAGGGACAGAACCAAGAAAGAAAAAAGAAAACAGGAATAAAAGGAAGGCTCTCTCTAGTGAGGCTTCCACATGTGTCTTATTACTTGTGAACATTAAGCATCAATGGTAGTTGTTCTCCAAGTCACTCATTATATCCATCCTGCCTTCCTTTTTCATGAACTTACCCAGCAATTCTGAAAGTCCAATTTTGTTAAGTTTCAACTTGCTTTTTATGTATGATCTTAAGCTCATTATTCAGAGCATATATGCATTTGAGACAGTATAAATGAGTAATACAAAGTTTGGAATGTAAGAAAAAAAACAACATTCAAAACAAATTTTAACACTAATGCATCCCATAACAGTCCTGAGGAAAAATATTGATAATCTGAACTTTATTTTGATGTTTTAGAAAATAAAGAAAATAAAGTTAGATCCTACTTATTCTTCCAAAGTAACTTGTAATTTGTGTGATATATAAAGGATTGTTGGTCAAGATAGAAGGCATGCAGCTAGCGAGAAACCACGAGAAATGCCAGGTATTTCAAAATCATGATGAGAAAACACATAAAGTTTGTTTTTTCTCTGTTATTGCTCTAATGGCTCTGTAGGACAAATGAATGGTGTATGTGTAGGATTTTTTAGAGCACTAGACTGTGAAAGGGTAGCTACTCTTACAATGACTCAGGGAGCTTTTATGCTCTAGTTCTGTGATTTCAACTTGTTAAGGCTGCTGATTGAACACGGTAGCGTCTGATTAGTCTTGTTGCCACTGCTTCTGCCTCCAGCAAAAACACCGTGAAATGTTTCATGCCGTGCTGGTAGCACCAGCCAGAAAGTGAGAGTGAGGTAAACAGAAACCACCATCACCACCAACTATGAAACCTAAGGCACCAAATTTTTTGTTTAATCATGGCTATCATCTATGTTTTAGGTTGGTCATATCCATTTCTGACAAGTAATCTGTATTTTGAAGTGTTCTGGATATGAGAAATGTGACTTGCTATTATAGGTAAAACAGAATCGCTGTGTATTAATTAGCATATTAGGCGGGGCATGAAATTTGTAGTGAGACAAGAGCAAGCTTAAATCTCCCATTCTACCACGTTCTGTCTGTTGCTGGTGAATAAATTATTCAACACCCCTAAACCTTATTTTATCAGTTTAAAAATGGAAATAACACAAAATGTGCAACAGTTTTGAAAGGATTCAATTACATAAGTATGTTTAGCGCCCAGCACCATGCCTGATACACACTGGACACTTAACCTGTGCCCTGCCAACGCCAGCAGTGGTAAGCATTGCCCTCAAACAGAATGGCAGAACCTAGTTACTCAGTCTCTGCAGAAGTTTTTAAAAATGCTACTGAGGAGCCTATATACCAGATTAATGGTGGAGGTAGACAACAATAATAATAACCATATATATACATAATAAAGTCACTAATTATTAAGTACTATAAAGGGTATAAACAGCGCAAGGGAATAGAGAGCTCTGAAGGCAGTGCCACTTTATATACACATTCAGAGAAGAGATTTCTGTGGAAGTGACATTTGAGTAGAGGTATGAATAAAGTAGAGAAGAAAGGATGTAAGTATTTGGTAGAAGAGTATTTCTAACTTAGGGAAGAAAAACAAGCACAAAAGTCATCAGCTTGCTATAATCAAAAACAGTACGCGGGTCAGTGTGGCTGAAACTGTGTGAACAGGGAAAATAATGGTAGAAAATAGGATTGGAAAGAAAGAGGAAAAACCATGTGCAACCTTGTTGACTGAATACAGGAGTGCCAAGAATCACAACCTGAAAAAGCATCCAAGGAACTGTAGGAATAAATGTACATGTTATAAGGTACTAGATACTTTGTTGGACCAAAAGAAGTTATAATGAAAAGCGTCTCTCTGTCACAGAGGAGTCTGCAATATAATTATGAAGACCAGTCACAATGACATAAAAAAAGAGAACTAATTGTACAATATAAGGGAGTTTATGATGTTATCACATAATCCTCAGAAGGAGAATAATACCAAAAATCCAAGTGAAAGAAAAGATGCCATTCAAAGATACAAGGTATTTTTTAAATTTATGGATTAATTTAATTTGAAAATGAAGGGTCATTTAGAATTAGATACCAGCAATTCCAGTTAAAAGAAATTTCATAAGTACAAGTGAAGGAAATTCATAGCACATGTTTAGGAGGAGTAAAATTCTATTTATTTTTTGAGGATACATGTTCATGTAGCAGTTTAGAAGCTAGCTGTGGAGGACCGTGCTTATCAAAATATTATTTGAACTGTTAATCTGGGTTATGTGTTGAAGACATTGTTGGTTTAGGAAGACAAGCTACTCCATGTTCTACATAAGAAAGACTATGGATAGAAATTGGAGATCTCGACAGCTTTGGTATAGAGCTGTGGAAGTGAAAGTTAAGGAGCTTTCTAGGAGTAATCCCAAACTTCAATTTAATGTGACTTTTTCTGAAAAACACTCCACAGAGGCAACTGCATTCCCTAAGAACCTCTAGAAGGTTCCTGTCAAGTTTCTCACTCTATAACGATAAAGGAAATCATTTTCAAGGGCAGCCTTAGAAATTATTTCAAATTTCCATCTGTCCATCTATCTGCCAGCCACTGTATGTGGAGAATAATGGTTTCCTGTTCTCTTCCACTTTTCATTTCTTGCATGAATGCCATTTATTGGAAAATTCTAACCCAGAACCATAAGGAGATATGATTTCGGGGGAATGCAGTTTATGGAGTCTCCTCTATAGGCAAAGATGACTTTGGCTGGAAGTGGAAATAACCCAGAAGAGAAAGAAATATCAGAAGACTAAAGTGGACTCTGAACCTCTCATCCATCTTCACACAAAGCAGATGAGCTCAAATATTATTATTTCATATATTTATTTTGAACATAAGACTACACTACTAAAATTAAAAGCAACAGCAACAACAAAAGAAATAATGAAATGCTGCTCTTTTCATGAAGAAACTATTTTCATGCCCTAGATTATACATCCACAGGCTCCCATAGTTTTGTCTGACCTCTCTTCATATGAAATGATGAGAAAATATTTACTATTCTTGTTATTCTCATCTGTTTCTGCTCATCATTCTCTAATGCTTTTAAAATGTGATTCACAGAATTAAACACAAGTCTCATAATGAAATGTGACTAATAAAGTATGGGGGGGGCTTTCTTTCAATTATTTTGTTGCTATCCATATAGCTATACAGCTAAAATTTAAATGTTTTAGAATTAGTTTTGCACTTCTGCCTAATAGTGAACTTGCAATAAATTTTTTTTTTCAGCAGTTTGCTCACAAACCACTGCCTCGCTGGGTCACATTCCCTAAACAGGTTTCAGAAACATCAACACAAAAATCAATAGCTGAAGCAAAATAAATAAATGACATTTCCTAAGGAAAGCTAGCAAATAATATAAATAGCAAACACATATAGACAAGAAGTTAAGATCTAGACTTTGAAGGTCAAGTTCATATCTAAAAAATCTTAGCAAGAAAATTAAAAATAAGAACAAAAATAAATGTTACTTGTGAAACAAATAAGTAGCAAATAATTAGAACAAATAAAGAAGTTAATTCAGTCCTAGAGGTAAGAGGACACCTGGGATGATTTCCTATCAAAAAAGATCACAAGTAAAAATATATAACATAAAAGGTTTGCTCTCAAATCACAGATTGGATAGAGTTGATGAGGACATATGTGTGGTTAAACAAGGATCAGAAACAAGGACAGCTGATCAGTAAATTTTCTTCACTAAAATAACAACCCATGAACATCTAGAGAATACTGGAGCTTCGTGCTTCCAAAGGATTTTGAAATCATTTAAATTTCAGCAGACATGACATAATACATAATTCATTTATAGTTTCAAAAATAAGTTAAGATAGTGTTTAGAATGTTGAGTTTCTTAGTTAGAACTTTTTTGTTTTGGTTTAAATACATTTTACTCTAAGGTAAAGGTTTTAAAGTGCCTAAAGAAAAAATATTGTTACTATTGTGTGACAAATTGCAGAACAGTCTAAACAGCTGCAAGAAAAACATTTTTATTACTAAATTAATAATTTCAAACTAGACCAGAAGGGACAATTATCCCTCTGGATATGAGGGCATATTGTTCTTTGGTTTAGCTAAGCCAGGAGCTCCTGATTGTAATGAAATGTGCATAATTAAATTACTGCCGTTAGACTTTGATATTTTAGTTGATGAAGTATGTTCATTGATTTCATATGGTTTCTACAATTTCAGTAGTAGTACTCTGCCTTGTCATGAAATATTTTGAAATAAGAACTTGACAATAGAATTACAAAGCATGTATCTTCTTCTTTATATTTGTATATATCATTTAATTTACTAATCTGTTTGAAGGATTAAAGAAGAAAATTAAAATAACATTGAAATTATATCTAAGAAAACCAGTTGGAAAACTTTTCAATGATTGAATGCCATTAGTAGTTTGAAAAGGTGTTTGATCTCAAAATAAGAGCTTTTTAATAAATAACAACTATAAAGCTTAATGAGCTAGCTCATATAAATTCTACCCTTGAGTGAGAAAGGGAAAGTTTTATATTTTATAATTGCTTCCACAACATTAATCAAATCACTAATAATGTTAATAATAGTAACAATAGAAAAATGGCTAACATTTTATATAGAGCTTGTTACATTCCAGGGACTGTCTTGTATTTTTAAAATAATTATTTCTAAGGTATGAAAGATGATGGATATAAAACTGTTGTAACTGATTTTTTTTTTTTAGAATAAGGAAAATGTAAAAAAATTCACACCTTAATGTTCACATATTTAAAGTGTACAATCCAATGGATTTTTAGGATCTCTGTAAATGTATTAAAGCACATATATAGATATTAAAGTACAAATACACACACACACACACACACACACACACACACTGTGTCCTCTCAAGGTAAAAAGGGAGAGGAAGAAAATGCTCTTGTGTTTCTTTTTTTAAAGTCACTAATCCCATTGTGAGCATCTCACCTTCATGTCCTCATATAAATCTAATTACCTCCCAAAGCCCTGTCTCTAAATATCATCACATTTGAGGATAAGACTTCAACATTAAATTTTGGTTGATACAACTCAGAGCAAAGTGGATAGATTGTAAGAAAAATGTAAAAGAAACAGTTTTATGGCACAGACTGCTAGCTCTTCAAAAGAAAAAAAAAGAGAGGAAAAAAGGGAAGCTGTGAAAGTGGATATATAAAGATAGATATACCAGAAAAGTTAGGAAAAATTCTTGTAAACAACTTTTAAAATCCCAAATAGTCAATATCTGTATCAATAGGGTCTGTAAAAGATAAATAAAGCCATAATAAAGTCTATTATGTAATGTTTTACATTGTGTCAAGCATACAAAATTCATATTAAATTTTAGAAAGCCATTCAATGCAATGACAGATATTATTTTAACCTCTGATAATACAACTATGCTTCTATTATTAAAAATATTAAATGTCCTTACCATTGTGTAGCTGTGAGCCACTTTCATTAATTCAATGCACCCTTGAGCATCTGCAAATGCTCGGATTCCTAAACAGTTGGATGGATGCAGAAGCTTCATGAGGAAATGGCAGCACACTTCCACTACTTGGGGAAGCTGAAGAAGACACGCTGCAGCAAGAAGGTTTTCAATAGTGTCTTCTTTTAATTCCAAACAACCTAAACGTTAAGTGAAGAGGATTATGAAACAATATGAAATCACATGTACTCTTGTATTACTCAAAACATTAGGCCAATATCCAAGAAATAATTTGAGCCTAGATTGATAATCAAGATAAATATAACTCTATAAAGGCTAGGGATTGTTTTTAAAATATTATATAAGTTTCAAGTGTACAACATAGTTATTCAATATTTATATTCCTAATGAAGTAATTACCACAGTAAGTATAGTAACCATCTGTCACTATATGAGGTTATTATGATATTCCTTATGCTGTACATTAACTCCTAGTGACTTATTTTATGTCTGGAAGTTTGTACATTTTATTCCCCTTCACATCTTTCACGCCTCCTCCCACCCCCACTCTGGCTACAATCAGTTTGTTCTGTTTACCTATGAATTTGTTTATGTTTTTTTTGGTTTGTTTTATTTTTTAGGTTCCATATATAAGTGAAATAATACTGTATTTGTCTTTCTCTGTCTGACTTATTTCTCTTAAAATAGCCTTGAGGTCTCTCCACATTGTGCTGAAATCCAAGATTTTATTTTTTTATGGCTAAGTACTATTTCATTTTATATGTACACCACATCTTTATTCATTAATTTACCGATAGAAACCTAGGTTGCTTCTATATTTAGGCTATTGTAAATAATGCTGCAGTGAACATAGGGGTGCAAATATCTTTTCCAATTAGTGTTTTCACTTTCTTCAAATAAATGTTCAGAAGTGGAATTGTTGGGTTTATGACATATCTCTATTTTTAATTTTTTGAGGAACTTCTGTACTGTTTTCCAGTGGTTGCAACAATTTACAGTCTCACCATCATGCACAAAATTTTCCTCTTCTTCACATCCTTGAGAATATTTGTTATTTGTTGTCTTTTTAATAATAATCAATCTGATAAGTGTGAGGTGATATCTCATTGTGGTGTTAATTTGCATTTCTATGATAATTAGTGATTTGAGAATCTTTTCATGTGACTGTAAGCCATCTGTATGTCTTCTCCGGAAAAATATCTTTTCAGTTCCTCTGCCTATTTTTACTTCATGTAATGTTC
Organism: Furipterus horrens; assembly: GCF_987537825.1. Lineage (NCBI taxonomy): Eukaryota > Metazoa > Chordata > Mammalia > Chiroptera > Furipteridae > Furipterus > Furipterus horrens. Next base: position 24,830,109 of record NW_028327182.1, on the reverse strand, counting down.
AAAATCATCTACTACATACAAATGCAGTTTCAACTAAAATATCTATACTCACTTGAGCAGAAATTATGGTTCTTCCTTTGCTTGTAAATTGAAAAGAGCAAGAGAAAGAGAAGTTTTACCATATATGAGTACTAGTTGAAAAGAGCATAGATTTATTAAACTTCTGACTATATGTATAAAAATGTGTGTGGGTAATTGACATATATGTTTATGTACACATGTGTTATAGAGTGGTAATATTGTGTTTATTTCACTGTATGCACATTTACAATTTTCTATAGTTTTTCTTTCCTTTAGATCAATTTTTTAATCTCAAAATATGAACCCTTCAGTGTGTTTTTTCTAATAACTAGAACAATTAGAAGATGGAACTTTTTCTGGAATGCTTATACAACTTATCTGTGAAAACTTCTGGGCTTAATTATCTGAGGTTAGAATTTATTTAGCAACTCAACAGACTTTTAGTAGTTCTAGTTTCAACAGATTTTCTAGCAGAATTGATATTTTTGAAGCCATACGTTCTCATAAATAGTTTGTTCTATCTTAGACTTTGTGGTCCAGACTGTTACTCTTCACTGGAAAGATCTTCACTCATTTTTCCTGGCCAGACCACATGTTAATGTCATATCACACGTCAGTGGACTATGGCCAGAGGGACATGTGACACTACCACACCAAAGCATTTATAATGTAAGTGTGGATCCTTCATGTTTGCTTTCTCTCTTACCAGCTAATTAAATATAACATAAAACCTTAGTGAGTGGAGAATACACAAGAAGTAGAGACATGGATTTCTAAATCATGGCCTCAAATATTTGGTTTCATATAGTAATATTCAGCATTTAAACTAATCAGATTCAAATGAGAATCTCTACATATTTAAATATTTGAGTACGATTTGTTTAAGCATCGAGTAGTACTGTTATATGTATTCTATTTATAGGATGTAGTATTATATACATATATTTACACTTTATAGGTTCTTGCAGCCTAATCTACTCTAAATTGAACAATTTTAACTTTATTTTAATTAGTCTGTACCTGTATATATGTAAAAAAATTAGTAGCATATGTTTATTTTTGCCTTTTATCATTTTTAATTTGTTAAATTCACCAATTCTTACGTGGATATTAGAGTTGATTAAACATTTCAGAGAATTACTTTTTTGGTTCTTGTTAACGGATAATAAGAGTAATGATAACGGACATGAGTTCTATTCAGAGTAAAGTTATTTTATCAATATGGTTTAGAAATTATCACCTTACTGAATATGAAGTTATAGCTCATTATTTATTGACGAGGTCCTCCTTTTCCATCTTTTTTTTCCTTAATTTTCTCTTAAAGAGTATTTATTATATATATATATATAGTCACATAATTTGTTCCTGTCTGAATTTTTTTATATCTTCCATTCACTATTTCTTTCTCTAGAATATTCATATTTTGTTTTAACCTGACATTTTAAACTTTAATAACTTTTACTTTTTAATTCTAGAAGCTGTCTCCAGGAGAATTATTTGTACTAAAAAGTTTATAATGTTTTCATATCTGATCTTTAAATTCAGGAATATTTCCTTAGTACAGCAATATTCTGTTTAATCTTACTTATCAAATGTTTAAATCATTTTAAATTCAAAATGTGTTACTCAGAGTTATTTTCACAGAATTTTAAATTAATTCATAAACATCAATTTATATTTAAATACTGAAAGTTTTTAACTTTTTAATTACTGATTTATTTATACTGTTCTGCCCTTATATAACATTATCACGTTTAGTTTTAACTACAATTAATACAAAATAAGTATCTATAATCTCAGTTTAATAGGAAATTTTGAGAATTTTAGGTGCTTTTCTGAGAACTTTATGTTTTATTCAAAATTTGAGTCTTCTAAATTTGAGATTTGAATTATCCAAACCAGTTTTAGTAATATATTTCTTTTAGCTTTTGCCTCAGAAAACCTACATTGCAGCTTCCAATATTTAAGGTAGTGATTAGGCCTTACATAAAAGAAAAGCTACACTAAAAATGAAACTCAAGTGTAAATCTGTAAATAAAATAATTCTGAATACCCTCATTATTATCATTCTGCCATCTAATAAAAATTTGAAGTGTATTCTTGGAACTTATTTTGTGATGCTACTGTAGTTTTTTCTTAGATTTTACTCTTTTTCATTATGAACATGTGTATGGCATGTTAGGAAAGTTGTTTACTTTCAAAAATTTATCTTCCAAGGACAAACTATTTATTAAGAAAAAACTTATAAATGGAATGCTTTTTTTTTTCACATCAAACTTTATTTTGAATTACCTTTTTTTATCCTACAGTGAATTGCAATAATAGTGCAATAAACACCCTTAATAACTTTTACCTAGTTTCACCAAGCATTAACCTTTTGCCACATGAATAATTTGTGTATTTACGCTACAGTTGCTGAATAATTTGATAGTTACTTTCAGCCATCATATTTCATTCCTAAATACTTCAGCATGTATCTCTAAGAGTAAGGGCATTCTCCTACAGAGCAGCAATATAATTATCACACTCATGACCGATACATTATGACTGTTGTAATGCAATTTCCCCAAATGTCCAGATAATATGCTTTGTAGATTTATATTTAATTCAAGATATAATCAAATTCACACATTACACTACCTGTTATATTCCTATAATCTCCTTTAATCAAGAAGATTTTATCATTCATAACATTTATATATTAGTGAGGAGTCCAGACTAATTTTTTTGTTTGTTTATTTGTTTTTTATATAACTCCTCAATTTTAATTAGTTCCATAATTTTCTCATCATTCAATTTAGTCAAAACCTTTCTGGAGGGACACCAAGGAGGTGATGTGATGTGATACCCTTTTCAGTGCCTCACAAAGGGAGGCTCATGAGGGTCAGTGTGTCCCATTGTGGATGGTGTTAAGTTTGTATCTTGTTAAAGGCAACTAATGCCAGAGTGCTTCACTTTAAAGAAACTTTTTTATTTATAACTAATAAGTAATTTGTGGGTGAGGGATAACTTTGCTTTCAAACATGACATTTCACTCATAATTTAACATGTTTAATAGATAAAGAGTATTGTGTTTTATTTATGAGTTTCACCAAAAGAATGAGACAGCAAAGGAATCTTAAATGTGCTTCCAAGTGTAGCAAGGGATTTAATGAAGAAAAATATCAGGTAAAGTGAAAACAATAAGTTGAAATGAACAGTAAAAGGGAGCAAAATTAAAATACTTCTTGTTGTATAGTAACCTCTAATGAAATTAGCTACTTAAAATTTAGTTTGGGTATAAAAGAGGCACACTATTGATAGTATTAGTTATAAAGAGTTATTTAAACTTCCAAGATTTTAATAAATGTACAAGCACCCTATTGTTTAGATGTATCAACTAGCAGAAAATAGAGTATCATAGGCAAATTCTGCAGAGGAGACATTTGCCTCTGCAATAATATACATTATAATGAAATTCTCTAAGGTATTTATATTTCACATTCTCTATAACAATTCATAATAATGTCCAACAAAATCATTATCTAAAGTTAAAGGATTAATACCAGGTCAAATGATTTAAAAACTAATTATATTAGTACAATCATTGATATATGTATACCAATAATTCTACCAGTTACAGAAATCTATATTTTGTATCAGTGTTAGATGATTTATGATGTGTGTACCTATATTCATAAAAATAAAAAATAAGTAGTAGAGATAATATAAATATATTAAAATATGTTATTTATAATTGATTATAAGTATACTGATTACATATATGTTTGATATATTATCATGTTTTAACATCTTCAGAGAAATTTTACCTAATATTGTTAGTAAGATCATCAAGAAGATATTTGCATACTCCTTAGCATAGATCTTGTGAAGATCAGATGAAGAAATACATGCAGATAGTATAGCTTCTATAGATTCCATTTTACTGTGATTTTAGGACGCTGGGAAAGTGACTCTTTAACTTAATTACCTAATTGTTCTCAACAGTATTTGTGCAGAAAGGAATTAACACAGTAGGCCTGAACTGCTCTCTTTGAATAGGCAGTCCTGCTTGCAAGATTTGCTCTTGACTCTTGTCTGAGATTTCAAGAGGGTTCCCACCATTAACTAATGTAAATGGCTCACTGTGCCATTTAACAGTATGCTTAATGCTGAACACCTGATTTCCTTCTGGGAGTCTGTAATTCTGGTATCCTCTAAGTAGGGGTTGCTTATGTTGTCAACCCTCAATGAAAAATCCCGGGCATTCAGTCTCTAAGAAATTTTCCTGGTTGGCAACATTCAAATGCTTTGTTACAACTAATTGCAGAGGAAATTGTGTTGTATGACTTCAGTGGAAAGAGACTCTTGGAAGTTTACATCGGATTTCCCTTGGAATTCTCCCTGTGCATAGTGTCCCTTTCTGATTGTGCTCTGCATAATTTTGCCATTAAAAAAAAAAGCAGAACAAAACAAAGAACGTAGCCATTGGTGTGACTATATGCTGAGTCCTGTGGTCTATCCTAGTGAGTCACCGAACCTGGAGGAATCGTCTTGTTAAGGACAAAGTGCGAGTAATAACATTACCAGATTTTAAGACATTACAAAACTTCAATACTTAAGATAGATATAGGTATTAGTTTCAACCTACAGAAACAAAGCAATGAAAAAAAAAAAAAAGTCCAGAAACAGAGTAATTAAGATAAATAACAAGTATTTGCAAAGGCACAGAGGGAATTCAAGTGAGAAATAATAATCTTTGAACAAGTTGTGCTGGTCAGATATACATGTACAAAGCCTTATGTTTTAATTAATACCGCTCACAACATATAAAACTTACTCAAAGGTGACTTAGTCCTTTATGTAAAACTTAAAATTATAAATCTTCTATAAGAAAATATTTCAGAATGTTTGTGTGGCCTTACATTGAAATCAACTATTTTTAGATACACCATGGGATGTGCAATTATCAAGAAAAAAATTAAGTTGGGCTTTATTAAAAAACTGCAAATGACAATATTAAAGGAACAAAAAGATAATTGTAAATGGAAAATGTCTGAAAAATCATGTATCTGATAGAGTACTTGTGTCCAAAATACAACAACAACAACAACCTCTTGATAATAATACAAATGGACAAGTGATTTAAATAGACATTTTACAAAACAAGACATATGGATGGAAAATGGTCAACATCATTAGTGCTGAGTTAAAAGCACACATATCGCTACATAGTAGAACTAATGGTGAAAATGTAAATGGTACAATCATGTTGGAAGAGTTTTCAGTTTCACCACTCAAATTACTCAGACATTCCACTCCTAATTATTCACCCAAGAGAAATAAAAATGTATGTTTATATAAAGCTTTGTACATGAATGTTTATGGCAGATATATTTTGTAGTGACCAAACACTTAAAGCAACCCACATGTTCATCCATAAGTGAATGGAAAAACCAATTGTAGTGTGTCTATTTAATAAAAAAGGGAAAAGAATTGATATATGTATCATCACAATTATTTATGCTGAGTGTGAACTAATTATGCTGAACTAACTACCTGAGTGTGGAGTAGAGGTGAGGAGAGGCAACAAGATAGATCATAAAAGGGCCTGGAAAATATCTGGGGGAATGGATATATTCTTCATTCTGATTGTGGTAAGGGCTTTATGGATGAAAAAGTATGTCAGAATATCAAGTTGTATATATTTACAGTTTATTGTGCATCCCTTTATTAAACAATATATATTTTAAAAAGAGTGCTCAAATATTAACAAAGATAATTTGAGTTGACTGATACCTATAAACATATAGGAGGGCTATAAGTCAAACATTATTTCCAAAATCATGAAGTTGAGGTATAATTTAAGAAAATGTAAGTTACATGTTAATTTTTTAATTAAAGTTCATAATATACAGAACATAGTGCAGTCTTGGAAACTTCACATATGCTGCTTTCATGACCATTATATTGTTACAATAATCTTGTATGTGTAAACCAAATACATAAAATGGTGTGTGTGTGTACATTTGTATCTTTATCTTCCCAGGTTAGCACCTGGAAAGTGATTCAGAGATATTATGCCAGTGTGATAAGCTATAGGGTATATAAGATATTTGTTTGTAAAAACATATAATTATTCGGTCCAAATTTAAATTTGAGGCCTATTCCTGTACTTCTAAATACTTTAGATAATATTTTAACAGGTTATCTCTTCATCCTTTCTGGTAAAAAGAAAAACTTTAGACTTTTCGTAGTTTATCTGTAAACTAATATTTAGAAATTACTTATTACTAACTTTGGGTGTAAATTTTAAAGAAATAGCATTGTTTGCTTCGAAGTTTTATTTTTTTTTTCAGTTTGGAATATACCCAATGAAAGAATCCATTTGTAAAAGCCAGAAGGCACAAATGGGATATTAGTGAGTGCTGAGCTTGAATGAACACAATTTGAGCTACCTCATGCATGATATATTTCTTTACAGCTATAACCTGGTCATTTCTCTGACAGACTTAAATGGAAGAAGGTAAAAATAGGCCAAGTATTTGACTTAAAAGTGAACCCCCCAAAAAAGACATGAATACTGATAATGGAAAATAAAGTAATCCTTTACTTTGATTCAAGCTTATCTTCCAAGGCATAATGCTCTAAAATGGCTTTAGGTGCCATACAAAATATCTTATGCCTAGGTGAAACTCTGGATACTTAAGGAGCCTGTGAATATGGTAATATAAAGCTCTGAGAAATTATTCTCAAATAAAAAAGAACTCTTTATTCTCTTTTTACAAATCCAGAGGTACATTGTCTCCAGAAATGATTTATTGAAAGACTCAGCACATCATTAGGAAACAGCCGTCCCCTCAAGTGGCTTGCTGTGTCCCTCATGGTGGCCCCAGTGTCAAACTTCAGATTCAGACAGCAAAACACTCATCAGAAGAGAAACTATTCCATCATACATATTTCATTTACATCAGTGAAGAAATCTTTACTAAAAATTTCCCCAAAGTGTTTTCTCTATGTTTCCCTGGAAAAAAAATTTGTATCATGCTGAGCTTAATAATTACTATGGGCTAAAACTCCAATGATTGATTTTAACCCCATATAAATTAGAATTATAAAATTAGAGAAACCTCCCTTGAGACAACTGGGAGAATAAGAAAGGAATGACTTTTGAGTAGGGTGCCCCCAATGTGTGCTACATTTATCTATAGTTTCACTTTAAGTATATGCTAATGCACCTGAGTGTTCAAAACATGTAGCAGTAGACTGAAACTCTGATTTTCTATATAATAGAGTTAAATTCACATTGTCTTAGAATGAAAACATGCAACATAGAATGGATAGGGAAAAGTAACATTATAGAATATTGCAAATCTATGCTATTGAATTTTTAGTAGTCAAGTGGTATCATATTAACAATTCTGATATCTAACCATATTTCACTTATAAACTCAATTACACCAACAAAGAAATGCATTTTATTAGCTGCAAAAACTGTCTATAAAATCCATAAAGTTAAATAAGCTTTCTTTTGTTCTATCTATCATCTATCTATCTATAACCTATCTATGTACCTATGATCTATCTTTAAAGGAAATATAAAATAATATCATTGCTATACTAACAATTAAAACAAAATTATTATATTAGTAACTCATAGGAAAATTAAAATAAGATTTTTTTCTTCTAATACTTTTAGATTATAGAAAATTTGAAAGATTGTACAGATTTTTCATATAGCACACACTTATTTTTTCCAGTTATTAACATTTTACATTGATATGGTACATATGTTAAATTAATGAACAATATTGTTATATTTTTATTAACTAAAATTCACACTTCACTCACATTCCTTAGATTTTTTTTGCCTAATTTTCTTTTTCTGTTCCAGGATCCCATGCAGGATACAATTCATTTAGTCATTACATCTGTTTAGGGTCCCCTTGGCTTTTAAAGTTTCTCTGACTTTCCATGTTTTTAATGACTGATAGTTTTTAAGAGTATTGGGTGAGTATTTTGTAAAATGCTCCTCAATAGGGATTTGTCTAATTATAGTTAATTGGAATTATGGGCTTTTGTCTCATCACATCTTATCTAGGGTATGTACTATCAACGTGACTTATGACTGTTGATGTTAATTTTGCACACTTTGCAGAATTAGTATTTGTTAGGTTTCTTCACTGTAAAATTACTCCTTTACTCCCCCTTTCCAGGCTGTGCTCTCTGGAAGTCCTGATGAACAGCTACACTTAAAGAGTGGGAAGTTACGGTCTATCTCCTTGAGGGCAACTGAATCATACTAGTGATTTGGAATTCTACATGGCAGATTTGCATATTCTTTGTCATTTATTTACTTAATAATTATTTATATTAATGAATTCATGGAATTAAGTGTTTCAGAAAAACAAACAAACCCTAGAGTTAAAGTAATTTGATTTATATTATTTTATTATTTTTAGAAGGCTTACATGTCTTTTTGATAGTTACCAAAAGAAATAGACTTTAACTGTAATTTAGAGATTTGTTACCATTAAATTATTCTGTGTTCTAATATGCGCCACATTACCAGCATCATGCAAGTTCTTTCTCTCTCTTTCCCTCTCTCTCTCTGTCTACATTAGGAAGAACACCCTGGGTGTCCTCTAAAAATTATAACAAAACTCTTTTAAGAAACAAAATGACAAGCTTTACCTGGGAAATTAGACAATCATAGGGTTTATTAATCAATAAATAATGTCAGACATGCCTTCCACATACAAGAAACACACAGTTTATGTTTTTTGAATACTAAATATATTTCAGAGTTCTAAGGCTCACTGTTAGAAAATTCAGGAAAATATTTAGGAAAGCTCCAGTAAAAAAGTAAGTGCAACAGCGAAGGCCTTATTTTGCCATTTCTACCAGTAGGTCCACTGGGTGTCAGGTCAGAACCAAAAAGTCAGTAGTTCTCATTTATTTAAATTGCTTTAAGAAACTGTGAGTAAAAATTTTGATGCATTTATGCACAAATGTTTACATTTCTTGAGCTTAACAATAATATGTGCCCTTCATTATCAACATATAATAATTCATACCTCTTGCCCTAATCATCTATATATTCTCTCCTGGCACTTGCTATAGAGATCAAAACAGACTGTCACTCAATGCTCTGGGATATTTTGGTTCTGAGAAAAATAAAAAAATGAAAATGATCAACTCAAAGCTATATGTTTTCCAAGAATCCACTGTAAACAGCATAATTTGATAAGCTGTGTATCTAAACTACCACATATATGTTCATTTTCCCATTACAGAATTAAGTACTTTAGAATAGATACCTTTAGGTGGGACACATACTCTTAGATTCAGCATAGATAATACCATTTCTTTTAAATTAATGAACTCTGAACCCAGTTAAGTTTGGTCAAACTTGTCTGTAACACATGAAATTATTAGTAATCTGTGTATCTGGACAGCATCATTTGAACTAAAATTAGACAAAAAATACTTCTGCAATGTGTTATTATATCTACTTTGGCATATTAGTGAGGATGTGTGAAGTACATCATGTTGTATCTTACAAATATTCAAAAACATTTTACTCAAACATTAGAAAATATTTTTTCTCAAATTTTAGTATCACAAATCTGTGTGGTTGTAGAGTAAAGTACTTCTCATTTTACAAGTGATTATGCTTCTTTCTTTGCTCTGATGACTGAGAAGCTAAAACAAATTGGTAAGTCATTTCTATGCATGCAAACGGAAACTTAAGATATTTACATATGATGCAAATCATACCATGGTGTTGTGAGTTTGAATTGGAATGTCCTTTTTAGGTCTTTTGTATTTGGATTTCAGAGCCTCATACACCTTGGATGCTCAAAAGCAAAACAAAGAACAAAGTCGTAATCTTGTGACTTTTGTAAATTACCTTTTGTATTCTTCTTCCTTTATATTCTACTACAATCAGGAAAACAGAAGAGGGATTGAAAGGGATAAGTATAAGAAAATACCTTTCTTCCTGGACAGATTTTACAGCCACAGTATGGAGTAGCATGTTTTCATAGAACTGGTTTTAATTGAAGATTTCTACAAAGTTCCTTCATCTTAAGTTCCTTAAATATTTTATGCAGTACCTTGAGTTGTGATGTTGGACAAAATGTCAACAATTTTGACATATTATTCTGCTCAGGTAGGGAGTTCTACCATTTTACTTGTTCATGTGGACCTCTTATCCACTTCTGTACCCCAGGGCTTCAAAGTTTCCAGATTTTTTTATTTTAAGGTTATTTTGGGGGGGCGGGGCGGGGGATTAACAAATAATTTTTTTTAACGCTATCTTGAATTTCAAAATATACTTAATAGTTTATTTTATTCCATTTATGCTATCATTATAGGTCATTTTTAGAAATTATCACTTTCATTTTTAGACTCTTAAGCATTCATATTTTATTTGAAATCCGCACATCTAACAATCGTATTCATAATTAATGTTACTTAGCCCCAGTGAACTGGAAGTGCAATAGTTACAAAGTACTATTGAGAAATTATACATTTAATTCTCTAATATGTAGAAAATCCTTTCCCATAACATTGACCTAGCACATCCAGTTATATAATATTATTAACACTTTGTTTTCCCTATATTATATATTTTACTATAAAGCAATTTCATAAAATTCACATTTAAATTAAATAAATATTACAAAATGAAGTTAGCACTTGAGGTCCTAAATAACTTCGTTTAAATTAAATTGATTAATAAAATAATAGTTTGTAAACAAAAATCAAAATTATCCTGTTATATAATTTTTGGATTAGTCAAATTTGCCCACTACTAAAAAATGCTCATTAAACATATGAACATAATCAATGACATATATTTCTAAGTATTGTTTACATTTTACAATTCTTCTTACAAGACTGTCTTCCACAACTAGTCTTTAACAATTCTTTATTACTGATTTTTTAAATTCTGCATTATCCTTTCCTCACACTACTCTTTAACATTTCTCCAAGAAGGAGAAGAGATGGGGCAGGAAATGTATTACAGACTTGTATGCATGACATTTGGCTAGAATATTTTGTCTGGTTGAGAAATGTGAGAGGAGTACAACAGTAGCTACAATGTGCCCAAGAATTAAATTCAAGCACACAGTTTAAAGGAATCAGAGATCAAGCTATCCCTTTAGGGTATCAGGAGCATGCAATCTACTCTGGCTTAAATCGGTTTTCCTTGTTGGGTAGCCATAACCATCCTTTATCTGAGGGAGACAAAGCATTTAAAATTAAGTGCTGAGTGTTCTCATTATAAATTTCCTTTCACAAACATGAAAGGGAAGTAAACTCAACAAACATAGCAAACCAGGCAAAGTGGTAATTTATGGAAGTCTAAGCAGGGTGTAGTGACAAGAGTTGCTTTGTTTGCTTGTTTAATTTAAGATTTTTTTTTCCTCACATGCTATTTGAAGAGAGCATCAACTCAATTAAATTTTAAATGAAAAGTATTAATGGCTATTTAGTATTTTAAAGGTATGTATTGTATAAAAATATATAGTCAGTGCTTCAGTATTCCCAACTGCTAGGTAATGCTCAATATTGTGAGACAACTGAGACGTGTCTGAAACACCTTGGAAATGTTAAATATTAGACATGGACAGTATTGTATGTGTTTTTATTTAAATAAAAATGATTTAAAAATTGTACTTAAAATTGCCAAGTTATGAAATTGTGAATTTTCAAGCTTCGGGATGATTTTAAATAGTGCTATGATTAATCACAAATAATTCTTCATTTAAACGCCATCTACATACTTTCCTCAGGTTACTCATGATTTGTATTAAAAAAAATCAATTGTAAGAAAAATTTAGATTTGATGGCAATTAGCATTATATCAACAGAAGGTCATATTTTTCACTTCATGTGGCAATAAGTAAATATAAGTAACATTACCTCTCATATTAGTTAGAAAGAAATTTGAGTAACTTCAGAGCTAATTGAAAAGACATCGAAATATCATTGGGAAAACTGGATCACGTTTTGATATTGGAGAAATTTTGTTGATCTCCATATTAAGGTGTTTTCATTTCTATATGAAATAATAAGATTTGACTAACTTTCCAGTAACGTGTTTTCATTTCTGTATAAGACAATAAGGTTTGACTATCTATTCAGTGCTGCATGCACACACACACACAATGTTTTTTGTTAAGAAAAAATGGAAAGGTATTGGTATGATGGAAATATACACCAGATTATTTATTTTATTTGATTTTAAATTTTGTCTTTATTAAATAAATAATTTCAACATCATATGGAAAATATTAAAACAATATTTTAATTAATAGATGGTAATAATATATACAATATATAAAACCAGTCTTCAAATATTCAGTTTGTGAAATTGAGAACAGAATTTTCACATCTAGTAAAAGCCTAAAGTTTAAAACTAATATTCTGGTAATATGCCTGCATAATTCATGTCATTTGAATTAATCCAGTAATAAAAATTAAAAATAATTTACTTTTAATTACAATAAAATATGCTAAAGGGAGTTTAGAATATTCAGTCCAGGTTGCATATATTGATGTATACTTTTAATACTAAAGCAGAACTTTAAACATTTGAGCTCCTAGTGTATGCATTTATTTCATTCAGATACTTGGTAGTAAGTAGAATCTATCTTAACATTCTTTAAGTATTAAGTCTTTAATTAACTTCACCCAACCTTTTTTTTTTTTTTTAAGCAAGGAAGTTTACCCTTCACTGTGATTAAAAGGTAGCTTGCTATTTGGCAGTTTAATTTTCTACCCCTTTTCTTAATACCATTGCTATGGACAACTTCCTTTATTTAAACCTTGTACTTATCAGTTCTCTACAGGACCTGACACTTTGCTAGTAACCCTGCAATCCCATCTCCCGTATTTGTTTGAACTCTATTTCCTTATGCATCAATGAACACAGTATATTTTAAGTATGTCAGGATAGTAGGGACTACATAAGAGATAAGTCAGAAGGAAATTTTTATCAGTTCGAAGACAACTTTAAAGAACAATGAACCTCGGAGAATTCTTTAGAATATATTAAATTTCTTCTTTTATTTTCACAATGTAATCATCAATTTTAGGTTAGACAAAATCAATACAGTTGCCTTCTAAATTCATTGTATACCATTTTCTAATAAGGAAATATTAGACTGTATACATTGAAAGTATGTTCATACCCTCTTTCCTCCAAAAGCCAAAGGGTAGCTAATTTAAACCCAAACTGGAAAGTCCCTTAAAGGCAGAGAATATGTGTAATCAGCATAGCATCTTCTAAAGCCCCTCACAGGCATGGCACATGATAAGCATATAGTAAAACTTAAGAGGCATTCAATGCACTCACAGGACAAGGATTATTAGTCATTAATGTGCTTGAATTGTCAGGCACCATTGCTACCTGCAGGTAAGCAGCATTCATTTGCAAGGAAGCATGAACCTAACTAGTAGTGATCCACTATACAGCAATTAGGGAGTCTTTTAAGCTAGTCAAACTATTCTGAGGATAAGATTGTCATAAGCCACTCCAAAGAACTCCATCATAACACATATTTTGTTGCTTTGGAAAAAATTTATTTGTTTTTTTTTTCTGTAAGATGGCTCTAGTAGAGCTTAACTGTCTTTAATTTCACTTGAAACAATTTTGCTAGATTGTATTGTGACAGCTGTCATATCAACGTGCATTAAAAAAAACTTTTTCAAAAATGGTAAATTTTTGTGTACCCATTTTAATACTGAAGATGGAATGAAACAGGCAATATTTTTGGCATATTATGCTTTATTATTTTAACACCTGTCAGAATGGCTTTCATTAATAAATCAACATACAACAAGTGCTGGTGAGGATGCAGAGAAAAGGGAACCCTAGTGCACTGTTGGTGGGTATACAAACTGGTGTAGCCACTGTGAAAACTAATATAAAATTCCCTCAAAAAATTAAAAATAGAACTGCCTTTTGACCTAGTGATTACCTTGCTGGGAATGTACCCTAAGAAGCCCAAGACACTAATTCAGAAGAACCTAAGCACCCTTATGTTCATAGCAGAGCTATTTACAATAACCAAGTGCTGGAAACAGCTGAAGTGCCCATCAGTAGATGAATGAATTAAAAAGCTGTGGTACATTTGCACAATGAAATATTTTTCAGTAGAAAGAAAGAAGGAATTCTTACTTTTTGCAATAGTTGGTAAAAGACAAATATTATATGATCTTACTTGCAGAGGAATCTAATGAACAAATGAGCAAAACAGAACCAGAGACAAGGAAACATACAACAAACTAACAACTGCCAAAGGGAAGGGGGTAATAATGGAAAGAAGGGTAAGGGGTTAGTCCGTGGATAAATGACACGAGGACCTGGACAATAGGTGTGGGCGTTAACTGGGAAGAGGTACTGGGTGGAGGAGGGCAGAAGGAGAAAAATCAGGACAGCTGTAATAAAATAAGAATTTAAAAATGAGAAAGGTAAAAATGCAACTGAAATGCAAAAAGGAAAAAAAAAAGATTTGTGCAGTATATGGAGAAGGTGCTATGTCTGATTGGATGTGTCAAAAGTGGTTTGTGAAGTTTTGTGCTGGAGATTTTTCACTGGAAGATGCTCCAAGGTTAGTATAGTAGATCAGTTGAAGTTGACAGCAATCAAACCGAAACATTAATTGAGAACCATCAACGTTATACCACATGGGAGATAGCTGACATACTCAAAATATCCAAATCAATAAAGTTAATGGTGAAAATGAAAAATGTGTCTTTTATTTTATGGAAAAAACTAAATGGATATTTTGGCCAACCCAATCTGAAAAGGCATTGATTGATTGATTCAGTAGAAAAAAATGGCATTCAGTTTGTGTTTTGACATTTTATTCTAGTAATAGATTCAACATCTAACTATTAGTCTTTGTCAAGTAACTTTATATCATTGAGTAGACTGACTTATGAACTACAGAGTATCTTAAGCACTGAAGAGTTAATTTTTTGTCCCTCATATTATTTCAAATAAGACCAATAAAGTTATGATCCATTTCATGACAATTTTTGTCAATGCTCAAAAAATGTTTTCCAAGAGAGATATTTATCTGTAAAATTTATAATGTTCAGGATGGAATTCTAAAGTTCTATACAACTCTAAATTTTTAAGTAATTTGAAAATAAAATGATAAAAAACATAAATGTATTTTTGTCTTTTCTCTTCTGACTCCATGCTCCTGAGATGTTCTGTAGAATAATTTCAGAATAGTACAGACTTCATTATTCCAAATCATAGACTTTAGCAGTAAGTCAAATAATATCCAGGTTTTTTTTCTTAGATAAATAAAATTACAGAACAAAGAATCCATAACATGCAGGAAAATGTATAAAAAAAGCTGTTAAGTTCATTTAAAACTATACAACTGAGAATGCCATCCAATGGATAGTGATACATAGAAACTATTGCTTTGGAAAACAAAAGTGATATTTTTTTCACTATGTCTTGGTCTAATAATACTATTTCTTATCAAGTTTTTTAAAGGTCTATGTCATTCTAATCTGTACTCATCTAACTCAATTTATATTTTATATTCTAGTCCCTAGTGTAACCTTCTTTATGTGATAAGTAATCAAACATTTTTAACTGAATCATGGATTGATTTAGAAAAACTGGTATACATTCTATAATTACATATTCTTTGTATTACAACTAAATATTCAAATTTTAAATGTAAAGCAATAGTTGTAAAAGGGCACTACAGCAGGTTCTCAGTAGCATAATGTTTTAAATAATTCTGATGCGATATCCTAGGAATTTACCCCTTGTTTATATTAATTAGCCTATGCTAAAATTGGTTTCAGTATGTGTCATTTCACTTATCATCACAAAACCTACCAATAACTTTAAGTGAGAACTTACTAATCTTTATAACACATCCTATTACTTTAAATGGGCCTTTGCTCTATATGGATGGCTCCCATTGCATTCAGATTTCCTAGTAAAAAGCTATGAAAAACTAAATGGAAAGCATTAGAAGAAGGAATGTTGAAATTACTTAAACATCTAATTAAAATTTTAGAAAAATGATATGAACCTCATGTTAGAAATACAATGATCTCTAATGTCAGTGTAAATTTTTCTCCCCTTTTCATCCTTGAGCTGTTACATTGTTTAAAAAGTATTGATCTTATATGGAGCCCTTTTTTAAAGGAAAGTAGGTAATCTTATGTTGCAATAATTAGTCATTATTTTAATATTTGAGTATTTACCTTTCATGTTTCTAAGAATGTTTCCTTTAATTTTGTCAACACAATGATCTTACTGAGTTTCTTTACTCTGTCTACATATTTCTGGTGTTATTTTTTTTATTTCTATAACTGTTCCTTTATAAAATATTCCATTCCCTTTTACCTATCACCACTACTGCACTCAATTTTGATACTCAGGTCATTTTTTCCAGTTATCAGAAAAAATAATCTCCAAATATTTGTTTTAGTTCTTATTGAAAATCTACCAGGCCCCTGGTCCACTTTTCTCTCATTCTATTTTGCTGGTGTAGGGGAAAAGTGGGGCAATTATGAAGGGTGTCTCCTATATCTTACCAATATAAATTTATACTAAATGAAATTCTTTAAAAGGTTATCCCTTTCTCTTCAAAAGATTATTAAACCCTATAAACATTGAAGCTTATATCAGTCAAAAACTTATTCTAATCTGCTTTACCCATTGTTTCTTTTTATTATTTCCTAAATGAAAGAAATAAATTAGTTGTGTACAATTTCTAAACCTTACAAACTTTCTAGACCTCATAGAAAAAAAATTTTGACATCATTTTGAAACACTTTTACTTATACCTATTGAACAAATTACATTTACAGCTAATAGTTGGCTATCAATTATTGACATAGTTGATCCTCCTTAGTTTTTTCAAAGCCTCTCAAACCTCAAAATTAAAAATATGTATATTTCCAAATGGCTGACCCTTTAGTATCTTACTGCTTATGCATTTTTATCCTTCTCTATAATGCATTTATTTTCAGCCTTCTACAAAATATCTTAGAGATCAGCTAGCAAACTAGCAAGGTAGACACATATACCTATTCTTCCCTTTCTATTCTGTGGCTCACCTGATCTCTTCTATTTTTATAACTGGTTACATTGCATGTTGCAAAAGATAGGTACACGTTTTATTCTATGCCTAAAAATGCCCCCACATTAGCTTGTAAATTATTCCCTCATCTAGCGCATTTCTATAAACTAACAATCAGGAATTTAGCAATCGCCAGGAAGATAGAAGTATCAGAACAAAGGCCAAAGTGGTAATGGCAACTTAAAGGCAGTTTTGGATCCCATCTGCCTTTAAAAAGCAGAGCCAAATCTGGGTCATTACATTCAGCAGGAAGATTTGAAACACCTTCCAATTTGTGCTGTGCAATGATGAATGTCTTTTAACCTAGTTCTGCACAGGAGGAATGCAAGGCTGCCAGGCAATGGAAGCTGTAGTGTTGGATCTATGTCTTTCTGTTGCTAGAAGGATTCCTAATGTAAGACTCAGGATTTGTTTCTTTCCAAGAAACAATAATGTGGTTATGTTTGATATCTCTTGATTGTGAGGCCATAACCTTTTACTACTATTTCAGATTGTATGTAAATTGAGGCGAGATGGTCTTTATGCCCCATCAACTTGACTAAAATTTAGACACACTTCTTCCTGCCACTAGGTCTTTGAATTCTTTTTTCTTAAAGGATTTACTTTAGAGCTTGTAATTGCAAATTATTTCTCTATTCCTTTGAGATGTGAATCATTTCAAAAGGCAGTTGCCAGGTTCACCTAGAAGCTATCCCTTTGAAATGCCAACATCAAGGGAGGGGGCACCCAGTCTCTGAGTTTTGTGAGAGGCTAGGAGCATAAATTGAGTGGGCACCCTGTTTCAAGTTGTAAAATAACATTCTTTCACAAAAGGAGAAAGATTACTTTTCCTTTAGGTACAGCCAATTAGCAAACACAGGTGGCCTGTGCTGTCTCCCTCCTGAGCACTTAAAAGCTCCCCCTGTGCCCTTTGTTTCAGCAGAATTATGATTTTTCATTTTTTAATTAAATAGGGTGATATTGGTTAATGAAATTATACAGGTTTCAATATAACACTTCTACAATCCATCATCTGTATATAGCATTTTATTTTTACCACCCAAGGTCAAATCTCTTTCTGTTATCATGTATTTGACCCCCTTTACTATCCACACACCCCCTTCCTTCTGGTAACCACCAAACTCTGTGTTCATGAGTTTGTGCTTGTTTATTTTTCTAATTTGTTCACTTATTGTTTTCATTTTTATATCTCATTTTTACATCCCACATCTGAGTGAAATAATATGGTTCATGACTTTTTCTGTCTGATTTATTTCCCTTGGCATGATGAATAAACACTGAGTTCTAGTTTCTCCCCCTGATTGCAACAGCCTTCAGTAAAGACATGCTTACTATTTAACTTTGTCCAGGACAATATTTGTCTTGACAAAATATAATTTTAAAATCACTGAGGCTGGAAAATGTCTAAGTCTTCTCATCACATTGCTGCTTTGATTTTCAGTACCTAAAGCATGTGCATTTTTCTTTTCATAGAAGCTTCATTTACTATTATATTGGTATCAGCAAACTCCTCTCTCTATGTAAGCCAGACTCTCAAAGGAGATAGATTCCCAGTAATCCCAAGGTCTTTTGCTTTTAGGGGCCGATATTCAAACACCATCTCTTGTTTCACCATGAGCAGAAATACTGAAAAATGCAGCTCCTTAAACTAGGGTCCTGACGCTTTGATAATCAGGCCCCAGTCTACCTTTCTTTTTATCATTCAATGATCAAGAGTTCAGGAAAAATGACTCACATTCCATTCCTAAAAATATCCATTCATACTATCTTCCTTCACTATTGTCACAAGATTTTATTATAATGTCTCCTCTTATCTCATGAGTCTTGAAAAGCTCCTAAAATATTTCAAATGAATGTGAACCCTGATAATGCTCTGAACAGCAGGTTTTATGTCTTCTAACTCTCTCAACATTTCACATTATACCTTATTTATTTCTTCATCTCTTTTCTGCACTTGTATCTTGAGCATCTGAAGGGCAAAGACACGGCTTACTCATTAGTTTATTTTCCAGAGATAGAGCTAATACTTACACATTAAGCAACATTCAACAAATGTTTGCAAAATTAGCAAAATTATTTGAATGTACTAAACACAATCAGGTGCAAAAGCCAGAAGAGAGTGTCAATATAGAGGATCAGAAACAAACTGCTTTAAAATATAGGCATTTTCACAATTTTAAGTATATTCATGTCCATTTCAACTAAGTTTATAGTGTCTACATTAAAAAGGAAAAGGGCTCATGGGCAGGGACAACAGTGTGGTGATTGCAGGAGGAGAGGGGCATAAGGGGACTAAATGGTAATGGAAAAAATACAATTAAAAAAAATCAATGAAAATATATAAATAAATATTCTCTGAAGGTCTTAACATTACAATAGAACATTATAAAAAAGAGTTATTTGAACTCATCTATTCCAAAATGATTGAAAAGTAGAATCAACTTCCCTTTCTAATGCTCTAAATATGGACATAAACAAATTCTCATTTGATAATTAATAACCTCTCTGTTCCTCTTCCAAGCCCATCTATCTACTATTCATTTTTAGAAGCCAGTTTAAATTCTGGCTTATAAAAGTGGAAGGAATTTGGTATACAGATACATATATATATTTATAATTTCAGTGACAAAAGTAAAAGTTGTTTGACTTTTCCATGTTAGTCTTTCAAATTGAAAAAATAGAAGATACAAGCTGTATTTTTCTTTTAGCTTTAAATATTGCACTCAAATTCTAACATTTACAAGACATCAATGTGAAGCTATAAATCTTTTACTGTACCTGTATATGCAAATTGGACAAGATCCCAGAGGGCATTGGGATCTATGCCTTCCATCTTGATTTCCTCTTGCTTGGCTTCACAAACATCACTTGTAAACATGGCAGCAAAATAGTCTGAGACTGAGCTCAGAACAAGCCTGAAAGAGTCCAAGGATCCATTTTAGGCCATGAAGGTAAAGCATCAAAACGTTAAGTGCCAACAACAATGGAGTGCAGAGCAACCTATCTATCCATCTGCTTGTCATCTGTATATGTCTATCTATTAATCCATATTACAGTGGTGATTGTACTTTTCAAAACTGATTTAGGAAATGCTGTTTGAATCTTTGGTTACAGAGCATTCTCTTACATTTTCTTCTGTAATTTTAAATACACGCTTCCTTTCACATTTAGTTCTTGCATC
The DNA here is from genome assembly GCF_987537825.1 of Furipterus horrens. Lineage (NCBI taxonomy): Eukaryota > Metazoa > Chordata > Mammalia > Chiroptera > Furipteridae > Furipterus > Furipterus horrens. The sequence goes on along the minus strand of NW_028327182.1, from coordinate 24,809,787 downwards.
CTTTTGGGTAGAAATCCATTTTATTTCTCTCTACATACTCACCCACTTTTCATTAAACTATCTACTAAATAATTCGATTGCTCTAGTAAATTAATGCTCCACCTATATCATTAATTTGAGTCCTAAATGTCGACTAATCTCTCTTTGAGAATTTTTTTCTGCTTATTTGCTGATTCTTATGTCAACAGAATATTTTTATATATATAAAAAATATATTTATAAATATATTTTTTATACTTCCTTATCCGATTCTTCAGTCAAAATTATACAAACCTCATCAAATGAGGTTTTAGATTTTGTATAACAACTTAAAAAACAATTAATTTCTCTTTTAAAATGTTCTGAAACTTACCTGGAAAAAACATATTGGCTTGGCTATTTTGGAAAAAAGGTAACATATCAATTCTGTTTCTTTAAAAAAAATATTTAAAAAAATTTTTTTTAGAGAGAGAAGGAGGGAGGGAGAAAAAGAGGGAGAGAAACATTGACGTGTGAGAGAAACATCAATCATCAATCAGTTGCCTCTTGCGTGCGACCCAACCGGGAGTGCCCTGACGGAATGGAACTGGCAACCTTTTGCTTTGTGGGACAACGCTCAATGAACTGAGCCACACCAATCAGGGCTCAATCCTGTTTTAATTATTGAATAATACATAAGACATTATTTATGTGCTCTGTTATTTCTTCATCAATAATTACATTTTACATTTTTCAAGAATATACCCATTTTATCCAGATTCTGAACTTTATCAATGTGTATATTATTCATAAAATTATTTTTGGGTTGCCCTGGCCTAAGGTGGCTCAGTTGCTTGGAGCATCACCCCATACAACAAAAATGTATGGGCTTGATCCCTGCTCAGAGCATATTCCTGGGTTTGGGAGGGAAAACCGAGTGATCTTTCTCTCTTACACCAATGTTTCTCCTTCTCTCTCTCTCTCTTCCTTCCTTTCTCTCTCTCCAACATCAATAAACATACCTTGAGCAAGGACTTGAAAACTTTATTTAGAAATTATGTTTGGGGTTAGTTCTACCAGTGTATTTCATTTGGTTTGTTCCGTGTTAGTCTTTTTATCATCTTTTGTTTCAGTCATTAACATTTTAACTACATCTTTTCTTGTGTGAATGTGTGCATGCTTCTCTTGAATAGAGACCATTTTTTCTTCAATTAAGCCAGACATTAAGTATAATATTTGGGGCATTGAGAGGTATACATATAGTCTCTGTCACATACATTTAAAAAATGCAATTGATTAAAAATGTAAAAATAAATTTTAGCTGATGATACACACAAAACAAGAAGCATTACCCCCTGAATAAAACTTTTCTGACTCTAGAGATTACAATATTTATTTTCAGCTAATAATATCTATCATTAAATATAATATGTTTAAAAATGTTCTAAGTACTTTATAGTATTATAATTCTGCTTATCCCTCCTCTTAGTCAAGAATACTTTTAAAGAAGAATATATATGTGAAAGGAAAATTTTATTTTATTCTTCACCTTTTCTGGTGCATTTTATTCATTTCTGAAGAAATAAATTTCAATTGGGTAACATTCACAGATACTTATTCAGTATTTCTTGTAGTTTATATTTAATGACCAGAAACTCTCCCAACTTTCATTTAACTCAAAATGTCCTTATTAAGCTGCATCAAAAGATATTTTATAAAATTTATTTTCAAGATATAAAATTTTAGATTGAGAGAATTCTTACCTTTAGGACTAGAAAAATAAGTCTATTATTATATAGACTTTATTCTTACCAACAGAATATCAGCTTTCCTTCATACAGTTGCTGTCCTGATTAACTATGTTTCTTGTATCTAATTATTTTAATTTTTTTTCTCTTTATCTTAGAATTTTAGTTATTTAGTTTTGATATTTCTAGATGTGGTTACATAGTATTTACTTTGCTTATGATTTTCTGAGCTGTCTGGAGCATAGGTGGATCTTTTTTTTAAATCAAATTTGGGAAATTCTCTACAAATAATTTCTAATTTTTTTCACTGAATTCACTGTCTGAACTCTTTTCAGAATTCAAATTGCACATGTTTCAGTAACTGACAATGTCTCAAAAGTTGGCTGACTTTCACTTCATTTTTCTCTTAAGCTTTCTTTTATTCTGTTTCACTATAGATTATTTCTAGTGATTTGAATCTTCCAAATAGCTCTTAATAATTTTGTTTCCTTTTTCATTATACTTACCTTTTCCTATAGATATTTTAAATTCTTATTCACAATTGCTTTAATGTCCTGTGCTTATAAGTTTAACACTTGGACCATGTCTAGGTTAATTTGCATGACTGATTTTATTCTTGACAATAGATTATATTATCTCACTTTTCCTCATATATGTAAATTTCAGTTGTATAATGAACATTGTGCCCAAAAAATGTTGAGGTTAAGAAGAAAGTGTCACTCTAGTTGTTTTTTTAAGACAACTTTTTAATAACTTTATTGAATAAAAAAGTATATGTATTATTTTTTTTCTGGTGATTTTTTTGTTGTTTTAATGGGAATGAAGATTTTTCATGTACTTAAAAACCCTAAGTGGAAATTTAAATTTAAAAATCATTGAGTAAAACACTTAATAATATTTGATGATTCTAAGGAAATAGGGAACTGTAGTTAAGAGGTTTGTTTTTCCCCTCTATACCCTCTTCTACCTCTCTCCCTCCCCCTGCCTCCCCTCACAGAAATCCCCACACTGCTGTCCATGTCCATGAGATTTTTTTCTTTTTTGCTCAATCTCTCAACCCCCACTCAGCCTCATATCACCTACCTCCCTGACATTTGTCAGACTGCTTCCTATGAGTTTGTCTCTATTTTTCTTGTTCATTTTGTTCATTAGATTCCACACGAGTGAAATCATATGGTATTTGTCTTTCTCTGACTGGCTTGTTTAATTTAGAATAATGCTCTCCAGGTCTATCCATGTTGTCACGAAGGATAAGATTTCCTTCTTTTTTATGGCTGAGGAATATTCCATTGTGTAAATGTCCTATCATCAACACATAAATGAACAACAAGTGCTGATGATGCTGTGAAGAAAAAGGAATGCTTCTCCACTGTTGATGGGAATGAAGATTGGCACAGCCACTGTTGGAAATAATTTAGAATTACCTCAAAAAAATAAAAATGGAACTGCCTTATGACACAGCAATTCCACTTGTGGAAATATATCTAAAGAAACTTGAAACACTAATTTGAAAGAATATATTCACCCTTATGTTCATTGCAGCATTATTTATAATAGCCCAGATTTGGAAGCAGCTCAAGTATCCAAAGTAGAAGAATGGACAAAGAGATGATATGTTATGGAATTGTGCACCGAAAAACTTCATAATTTTGTTAACCATGTCACCCCAAAAATTTCAATAAAAGAAAAAAAAAGAGGGTTGATTTAAGAAGTCGGAAAATTCTTTCTGCTTAGAGTAGACTAGAAGAAATTAGTATATTCTTGAGACTCCTCAGGAAAGTTACTCACTGATGGAAAAGAGAGTTACAAATACAGAAAGGAAGAAGTTAAAAACAAAAACCCTATGATGTCTGAATATTAAAAAATGGAAATAATTATTTTGTGTATGTGTTTAATATAAGGATGTCCATGTGCATATACATTCAGGTCTCCTTGGATAAAGCAAAGACCACAGGGCTGGAATGAGAAAAGTGCAAGGTAAAACTCGAACACCTTTTATTCCAGAAAACAATGAAATGCTCAAAAAATGATGGGCACATGTGAAAAGAGTAAATGTGATAACTACATCTGTAAACTGAACAACGGTAAACTCTGATGTACTTTTCTTTCTAAGAATCTTGTAAGAAGAAGGAGAGGGAGAAAGGTCAATACAGAGCATTACTATTAAAAAAAAAATCCATGCACTAAAAGACAAATACCATATGACCTCACCTAGTACAGGAAACTAATGAACAACACAAACAAATGAGGAGAACAGCACCAGAGGCACGGAAACAAGGAACAGACTGACAGTGACCAGGGGGGTGGGGGATGGAAAAAGGGGGAAAGAAGGGGAAGGGTCTAGACAAGGAAGAAGTATAAATGACCCATGGACATGGACAGCAGGGTGGGGACTGGCTGTGGGAGAGGGGGGAGGTGGACAGGGCAGGGGAGAGCAATGGGGGAGAAAATGGGACAACTGTAAACAGAAAAACAATTTAAAATAAATAAAATAAAATTTATGCTTTCAAAGCAGGAAAAAAATCTTTTTAAATTATTTATTTTGCAATTTTATCTTATACACTTTGTTTCTATGTAAGTCAAGGGCATGGTGAAAGTTCACCCCCACAAATATAGATATTCCTTCTTTATATTTTTTTAAAATATAGTTTATTCTTTTAAGAAGCATTTTATGGAATCTGTGATTTTGTGTATTCTATTAATATTAACTTTTAGGGTATTAATATGTTAGAACTATTTGGCGTTATCAGTTTGTGACATTTATTTGGACAATTTGTAATTAAACATGTCAACACTTTATATTCTCAAAAGATAATAAAATAAATAAGACACAGTTATATTAAAATATTTATTATATAAAATAAAATAAATTATAAAAGTAAATATTTATTACATACCAATTAGATAACTTAATATCCAATGACCAGTTTTATTAATAGAACTGAATATAACACTGTGTGATATGAAAATAAACTGTGATAAACCAGAGGGATATATACCTTTCCTAATGCATAAGAGGTATAGTGAGATAAAATTAACCATTTCAATCTTACACATATTAAGGTTTGATTTACAACAGGGACATATCCATATAGAGAAAAGTATTATGAGACCTAGAGAATTCAATCTTAAATACTTATACAAAGTCTTTTCCATAAACTATAACATACAAAATATTGCTAACTCAGTAAGAGAAGTGCAGAACACTTTATAACACACTTAGATTTAGTGAATATAAAATTTGCATTAAGTTTTAGAAGAGGGATGTAATGAATAACAGAAAGTAATATCTTTATATGTGCACATGTAGTTTCTATTAATGCAAAGGAAGCAGGAGCCAAAACTGTATGTATATATAAATGAATAAATGCAGCCATGCTGGAAACTCTCTTACTGAGGTTACGACAAATCTATTTCCTTAGAAATCTATTACGTTTTTCTAAGCCCACTCTGACTTATTGTGGTGTTTGACATCGTTGACCTCCAGCTCCATCTTTAAATCTCCTTTTAGCTAAGGCAGTACAGACTTCCTTAGCTCAGCTTGCTTCTGATTCACTGTCTTTGCTTCCTTCTCTTAATGCCTTGACCTTTTCACTGATCCAGGTTTTGAGCCAGGCGTATAAATATTTGCCTTAATACTCGTCGTTTCAAAATCATTCTTGAGTATGGCCTTAATGGTACTTTTAAATCTAGCCTTGGGCCTGCAATGCCTATAGGAACTTCTCACCAGATATCCCAGCATTTCAGATGCCCTAAACTAAATCAAAGTTTTCCATGTGACCTTTTTAATTTTCATTTTTACTCCCCTGTTTCTAATTGGTGCACCACCAATATATTGAACTTTCAGAGTAGATACTATAAAATTATAATTTATCTCTCCTCCTTCATTACCTATATCACATAAGACACAAAATCATCTTTCCTTTTGTATTGGACTTTGTGATTGCCCTGCCCAGAGCCCTTTTAAGAGGCACGCTGATAGGCTCAGGACCAGTGATGTCACCAGCTACCCCGTCTCTAGAATCTTGAATGGCCCAAGAGGATTGGCTCCCTGGGATTTTATGGGCTCTTGCTCCTCTTACCTCATTCCCCAACCTCCCCCCTTCACTCTTCACTTGTGGGTGGGCCTAACGGTAATGACTAATAGAACCCGGATACAAATATACTACCCCTTTACCTTGGGTTATGACTAACTAACTGCAGCAAGCCATGCTCTAGAGCTTCTCAGGAGTTAAAAATGAAGCAAGGCTCCCACTGGGACCACATCCCTGACTGCTTCTTCCTCAATCCTATCCTGCTTCCTTTCTGAAGACACTCTTTAAATAAACTGTGCACACTTGAATTCCGGACTCTGGGTCTGCTTCCAGGAAATCTGACCTATGACACTCTTCTTCAAAATATTTCGCAGTTAGTCTTTCCTGATATTTATATAGTCCTCATTTTCTGCCTAGATTAATAGAGCTATTTTTATAAATTATGATAGGCAGAGTATTGTAGTTGTTAATGCATTACTTCTGCAGCCAGGCTGCCTGGGTATGAATTCTATTTTTACCACTTATTAATTAAATGGTGAATGTCTTAATATCCTCATTTCTTAGATTTGTTTTTTCATAGATAAAAATAAAGGAAATAAGGGTTTCCTTTCTTTTCAGGTTAAAGTGGGATAGTATAAGCACTTCAAACAGGACCTGACATATTTAACACAGTGAGTGTTAACTGACATTATTATTATTCACTTAATTATGTCATTCCCCACTTCAAGAACTTACATGACTTTTTAATTATACCCACCATTTCAAATACAAGGTCTATCATAATCACTTCTGTCCTTTTATGGCTTAATTTTGCACTATTTTCTACAAACTATTCTACTTACACTAAGCCAATGTCTCACAATTTTCATAAACACAAATTATTTACTTTTTCTATACCCACACTATTCTCACTATAAAATAGCATACCTGTTCTTTTCCTGACTGACCTCAAACACATTTCTCTGAAAATTTTACATAATACTCTATCATATGTTATTCATTTCCTTATCTGATTATCTATTGCCCCTGGAATCAAAATAATATATTTCAGTTGTGGTTATTTGCAACTATAATAATTTCCTTAGTTGTTCTACTGGATATTCTGCCTTCCTCAAGATCATTTAAAAAACTTCCTGAGGAAAGGTATCATGATTTATATTCTTTTGTATCACCAACAGACTATAGACTAATGTTATAATATGTTTGGCAAACATTTATTTTAATACATACAGGGAAAGATGCTTTATGTACTGCCGAATATCAGTGGTAGACATAAAGAGGACATTAAAATAATATGTAAATGGTTTTCTTTCCTCTGGTGTCACTGAGATATTGACATGTAACACATGTAAGTTTAAGATATACACTATGATGATTTAAAAAATCTATATATGAGATCTCTCCAAAAGGTATCTATCCATGTAATATCATAAATAGAGATATTTACTGAAGAAAATACTAGGTACAAGAAACATTGTACATATAGGACAATGATGCCTCAGTCCCCTTCAAATTAGGCACCCTGGGACCTCACACAGTTCTCCCTATCACCAGCTGCTGCCCCTTTGTACTTCCTTGAATCTCATCAATAGTCTGGGTCTGAAATCTCTTCCCTTTTCAGAAGTGATTTTAGTTTTGGGAAAAGCCAGAAATCACAGGGCACCAAATCTGAGCTCTAGTGGGACTGAGTCATCTGGGCAATTTGATGTTCACCAAAAAACTCTGTATGAGACATGATGCATGAGGGGGCACATTGTGGTGATGAAGCTGCCAGTCACCAGTTGCCCACCATGGCTGTGGCCTTCTGAATGACCCAAATAGTTTCCGTGGAGGAATGTTCAAGTGTAAGGCAAAGTTTGATGTAGATTTGTTGCTCTAATTGCTCAGTCATTTTGTATGTGAAGGCTGCACAGTATACATGCTCACTCAATGGCGCCTAATGCCCCTGCTGACTAGTAAAGTGAAGTCATCATTGTTCATGCATGTGTATTCCGGTCCACTCTCCTTGGTTGCCAGGATAATAATAGTTGGACATTTTCTCAACAAACTTCATATTAGGAAATGATTACCATCATATGTATTAATAATTGTTATAGCCAGTTAATACGTGGACCTTTTAATCAAGATATAATGACTACCTTTGTCTTCTGTTACTGTATTGGCTTAAAGTCTATTTTGTCTGATAGTGTAAGTATAGCTACCCTGAATCTCTTTTTGTTTCCATTTGCTTGGAATATCTTCTTCCTTCCCTTCACTTCGTAACTATTGTTTGTGTGTCTTTCAAGCTGAAATGAGTCTCTAGCAGGCAGCATACAGTTGGGTCATATTTTTAAATCCATTCAGTCACTCTGTCTTTTGATTAGAGAATTTGATCCAATTACCTTTAGAGTAATTATTGATAGGTTAGGAATTATACTGTTATCTCACTGTTTTCTGGCTGTTTTGCAGTGTTTCTTGTTCTTTACTTCCTCTCTTGTTGTCTTTCTTTGTAAATTGATGAGTTCCTATAGTATTATGCTTTGATTTCCTTCATTTGTGTGTGTGTGTGTGTGTGTGTGTGTAACTACTATAGGTAGACAAACATAAAACATCCTATAAATATGTCTATTTTAAGTTGATAATTACTTAACTTCAATTGTGTAAAATACTCTACCCTTTTATTTCCATCCCATATTTTATGTTCTGATGTCACAATGCAAATGCATGTTTTTATACTGTGTATCCATTAACTAATTATTATAGCACTAGTTTTTAACACTTTTGTCCCCTAACCTCCACACTAGAGTTAAGCGATTAGCACACCATCATATTAGAGTACTAGGTTATTCTGAAATTGTCTATATACTTAACTTTACATGTTTTCATGTTACTGATCAGAATCCCTTCATTTATGCTTAAAGAACATCTATTAGCATTTCTTGAAAGATATGCCTAGTGGCACCATACTCTCTCAGCTCATGGTCCTAGTGGCCTTGTGATGACGTCTGTACATGTAAGGAAGCAGTCATCTCTTCCATTCTTAACAGACCGGATTGGGCAGGCAAAGCTCTTCATCACTCAGCCTGTTCAGAGACTTTGGGGAGCCAGCTGGGGGTGTCTGAAGTCAGGCTTCCTGCTGGAGTCTGGATGGGCAAGTCTGGTCTTTGGTCAGCAGGTAGCAGACCTAGTGCTTAGGTACACACATACCAGCCAAGTGCCTGAGTTTGCAGAAATAGGGCTGGGGTCTGGGGCCTGGGGTCACTGGGATGGGCCTGGCATTTGAGTCTGAGGTGTTTGGGCTGCAATCTGAGTCCGTGTGTGTAAACACAGGTTCCGGGTCAGAAAAGGCCAAAAGGCTTTACTGGTTTGGGCCTGGTATCTGGGTTCACAGGACCTACTTTGGTACTAGCCTGGTCTCATGGGAGCCTGACTGTAGGGTAGAACATTGTGGCTGGCTTGGCGCTAGGGTCAACCTGGAGCTTGGAGTCTTTGGAGTCAGCCTGTAACCTGAGAGCTCAGGAGCCCAGCCTGAAGGTTTGTTGTACTGGGGAAGATATGGTGCTGGAAGAAGCAGCGAGCCTGCATTTGTGGGAGCCAGACTGTGGTCTAGATCTATAGGGGCCAGCCTGGCACTGAGTGGACTGGGAAGCCTGGAGACATGGGAGCTGGCCTGGGGCTGGGGTGTATCAAAATCCGGGGTCTATGGTAGTTAGCCTGGTTGGACCTAGTCAGGAGCCTGGGTTTGTGGGAGGTTGCCTGCCTTCAGGGTTTCAGAGGTCCTACTGGGAACCTGGGGTTACTAGAGCCTCCATGGGTCATGGGGACAGGTCAGTCCTTGGAAGTGCTGGGAACCTGGGGCCATGAAAGCCATGGGGAGCCTGGGACAATGGAACTGCCTGGAGTTGTGGGAATTGACTGAGCCAATGAGTCCCTTCTGGGGGGAGGGGAGTTGCTGTTTTTTGAAGATGGCACAAAGCTGTTCTAAACCATCCAGCTGATTGAGATACCTAGGTGAATGTTGCATTTAATAAAATGGAAGAAATGAGTTATTCCTCTATCATCAAAGATTATCTTTATAAGTAAGCTTTTCCTCAGTACAGAGAAACAATACTACTTGCCTACCCCTCAGTATCAATATCAAACTTACTAATAAAGTTATTTTTGCTGTATTTAATGTTTCGAATGTTTCTAAATACATCATTTCAATTGCCACATTTAACCTCAATCATTTTCAATACTAGTACTCAGAAAAGAATGTTAAAATAATATATATTCTTAGCATAACTAAATTCATTATTAAACATGAAGAAAAATTAAAACAGGATATGACCATTTCATTTTTAATTTAAGTTTTCATTTGATCAGGAATTATTGCATGCTCATTCTAAAAAGTTCAAAAAATATACTTATACATTTTTAAAACGTTAGTCCCTCACCCTGCCTAACGAGCCTTACTCCCCAGAATTAAGCTTTGTTAACTGTATGTTTTATATCCTTACACACTGCTCCAATGCACATAAAATTATAAATGACATTATTTTAATTCAGAGAATGTTAGTTATTTATGATTTTCTCATTTATTTCTGTCAAATGTACTTACTCTTAATAATGGCTAAAAGGGGAAAAAACTTCCACATGCTGAATAATATGTCATTATACTCATATATCAGTACATTGTAACAGATTAAGCCCTAAAAAATCATTTAATTATCTTACCATTAAAAACTCAACAGTCTAACTTTTAACATTGATCTTGATAGTCTAATTTTCAGCATCAGACCTCCCTGATTATAGGCAGTTTACTTATTAAAAAATCCTCCATATTTTAGTATTCAGGAATTTAGATTCAAATGTCTTTGTTCACTTGCTGCTAATAAATTATTCTGGGCCATTTATGAGAAGTATATATTTATGTTAAAATTTCTCCGAGGACCTAAAACATAGATAAATTCAGAATTTTGATGATTTTTTATGCTGAGAATATATTGTTTCACTTTATAATTATTAGCCCTTCAGAGCTAGCCTACTTAAAAATATGTCTAATAATCTAATTTATCTATATAGACATGGTGTTTCAGAAATGCATTGATAATTGTGACCTATATCATGTTAAAAGTACATATACAATATAACTAGCATACAAAGTGTTTTCTAAAGAGCCCTTTAATCTTCATAATATATTAATTTAAAGAGAAATGTATTTGAAAGTTTTAAATTATGAGATAATTTATATGAAATTAAATATACATGATTTTTATGGATGACTACTTAGTGAGTGTTAATGACATTATCTTGCAATATTTTTCCTAAAAGGTCAGTAGATCTTAATGAAAATCATTTTTTATTATTTAAAATGATTATAGTAGTCTAAAATTTTTTCAGTGCTAATGATTGCAAAATCAATTATATTTTTCCTGAAGACAATACTCAGTTGTGCTAATTAAAATATAACAAAATAACTTAAGAATCCATTCATTTACCACTATTACTAAGATGATTATTTGTTTAAAACAAATAGCTAATTTGCATTAATTACAATCAGTTGATTGTGCAAAAGTATAAATAAGAAGTTGCAAGCACCTCTGATTGCTTAAAAGCATGCTTGTGTTTATCAAGCGCTCCATAAATATTTTCACATATATGGTAATATATGTATGTTTAACTTAGAATCATAGGTATATAAATTACTTTAAAAATAGATAGTGCTAAACTTTCAAACCATGTAAATAAAATATAAATCCTTATTTGAATTGTTTTGTTTTCTTTCTTTCTTTCTTTCTTTTTTTATTGTTGTTCTATTTCAGTTGTCCCAATTTTTCCCCCATCACTTACTCTCCCCTTCCCCACCCACTGCTCCCACTCCCACAGTCAATGTTGTCCGTGTCCGTGGGCCTTTTCTGCATGTTCCTTGACTAGACTCTTCCCTTTTCCCGTTATCTCCCTCCCTTTTCGCCTCTGGTCACTGTCAGCCTGTTCCTTGTTTTCATTTCTCTGGTTCTATTTGGCTTGTTTGTTTTGTTCATTAGGTTCCGCTTAATAGGTGAGAGCATATGGTATTTGTCTTTCACTACCTGGTTTATTTCACTTAGCATAATACTCTCCTTATTAGAATTAATTTAGCAGATAAGCTTAAGATAGATTTCTTTTTATCACAGTTAAAAATATATAGATGACTGACAATAACATTTAATTCAATATCTGCCAAATATATATAACACTTAAGTGTTGAAAATGATATATATATATAAATAATACATTTGTGAGATATCTTAATCTAAATCAAAAAGCAATACTACTCCTTAGTAACCTGAATTATTATGAAACAACTTGCATAATTAAACAAATTATTTAGAAAATATAGTCTTGTCTGGCGTGGCTCAGTTGGTTCGGCCTCATCCCACCAAGTGAAGGGTCATGGGTGTGATTCCCAGTCAAGGGCACATACCAAGGTTGCAGGTTTGAAGCCCAGTGGGGGCACATACAATAGGCAACTGATCACTGTTTCTCTCTCACATTGATATTTCTCTTCCTCTTTTCTCCCTGCCTTCCTCTTTCTCCAAAAATAAATAAATAAAATCTTTAAAAAATACTATAACAACCTAAATAACAGGAGTAATAAAACACTGTAGTATATGATATAGAAGAATTGCTCAAAATATTGATTAAAATGCTTCAAAGAAGAACTATTATATTACTACCAATAAAAGGCTGTAAAATAAGTCTATATAAATTATATGAAAAGTTTACATCTCTTTAAAAATATTAATCAGCATTTGATATGTTAATATACTTTTGAATTGATTGAGTCCTTCCCTTTATATTCTTAAACAAATATATATAGTTATTTAATTATAAGTTAAATAAAGTAACACTCAAATTAAAATATACTTTATAACAGAATTTTATCTAAACACTAGTTAGGTAGTGACAACTTAAATGTCTTAATAAGAACTATTTATTAATGCAATTTCATAAAAATGATTGAAAAAATAAGGGTGGATACAATATTATTACAATTATTGTCATAGTTTGCTGACAAATTTACCCTAAATTATCTAGATTAGTTATTAAATGTATCCTTCCTATTCATTTTCCGTGTATTTGTTCACATTCAGTGTTCACATTTTAATATTGTTATCATGTAGATATTTTCTTAACTCCTTTTAATAATCCACACATATATGTATTTACATTAACTAGATACTAGAATTTAAGTTAAAAGGATAAGGAAGAGAAGTACATTGAAAATTTGCATATGGATAATGTACCCTTTATTAATTCATTGGCATTAATAGTATTAAATGACATATATCAAGGTAATCTGAAGCTGTTTGCCCATGTATTCAACCACTTAAAATAATTGGTCTCAAAATTAAATTAAGATTTTTTTTCACTTAAAGATTTTTTAAAAGAAAGAAGAACTGACTAAAAAGTAAACATCAAATTTAATGAATTTTCATAAGTAAACTGATAGCAAATTGATATGGTACAAAATAACCATATGTATAGCTCATAAAACTCTAAATTATTAATTATACATATATAAGGAATGTTTAAAACTGTATTAGCTTTGGGGGTGAGGGCACAGGAGGTGGGCAAAGGAGGGGAAATGGAGACTTCTGTAATAGTGTAAACAATAAACATAAGGTAAAAATATTAGTGTGTTATGTTAAATAGCTTTTAATAAATGTAAAATAAAGACATTAATATGAAATACTTTGAATTTTCTAGTTGAAACAAATATTATGTACGCAAGGTAACCCACGTTCCTCTCAATTTTGGAAGAAAAGCTACTCATTTCAGATCTTAGGTAGACATACCTAAGTTAAAATTGATTTTCACCTAGTATGATTGTGAGTCTTATAAAACAGAGTATGTATCAACCTTAGTTAGAGAAAGTTGTATTTTTTGAACTGTTCATAATTGTTTTATTTCTCAAAAAGATTACTAAAATAAATAATTAAGAGTAAAAAAAAATACCCATACTTTCTAAGAAATATGAATTCTTAATTCTCTAATCATGATAGTTACAGTCTACATTTCAAACTATTGCTTTTAAATATATGAATGCAGGTTTTCCAATAAAGACAGATTACTATACCTATGTGCAGGAATCTTTCTGTTCCCAACAATCAGGATGACATCACAGAGTTGCTGTTGTTTCAAGTAGCTTTCCATTTTTCTAAAGGTTTGCTCAGCATGGTGAACGGCCTGATAGAATTCTTCAGAGCTACTGGAGTCCAAATCACTTTGCGATGTCAGGGAATGGCTAGTTGCTGACAGCCTGCAACCACACACACAAAAAAGTGGTGTTATTAAGATATTAAGTACCACCGATTGTCTAAAACTACACACAGTGTTTTAGAAATGTACAGGAGAAATCAATGACTCTCTCCTCATCTTCATCATTATTAATATGTTAAAAAATCTATTTTGGGTTAAATTATTTTCTCCAGCAAGCAATAAATGAATGATAAATTATCTGTTTTTTTTTTGTCTTAAAAAGATTTGAGAGGTTATCTGTATTTATAATAACATAAAATTAATAAACCTGAAAATGTCACATAGATTAAAATATAAACATGCTTGTTCTAAAATTAAATACTAATAACATGTTAACATTCAATTTGATAATGAAGTAGGTCATTTAATTATACTATTCTAACATGATTCTTGTTAGGTATAGTAAATGTTGCTTTACAAAAGTAGAAGTAGGTGAGTTTTATTATGAGAAATTATGAAACATATTTTGTAAAAGATTGATAATAAATAATAAACTGTTGACATTCATATTCTGTACCCAATTGATTAAACAAAAATATGCAAAAATATAGAATGTATTAGCTCAGCATTGATATTTTAATTATCTATTTATATGTAATAAACTTCAAGATTTCAAAAATAACTGTCATGATACAGAACTGTGGCTATAGTATCTATTAGTATTGTGTACTGTTTCATGGTGAAGACTTTAAAATACCATTCTCCCCTATCAAGGAAAAGACTCTCAATATCCTTAAATGCATTGGTCCCAGTGGGACCAATCAAGTGTTCTGATGAAAAGTCCTTAAAACAATTTAAAAATGAAAATAAATTAGATCCATAACAGTAATAATGAAATAACTTATTTCAAAATAGAAAGTAATATGGAGAATTCTGCTTCCAATTACAATTCAATAACTTGTAGCTGACTAAACCTCTCACCAAGAACACCAGAAAAAAAAGTTACATGTAATATTGAAATAATTATTTAAATTTAATAATAACTAGAACATAAAAGGCCAAGATCCTATGAAAAAAAAGGTAAATTCATGGACTTCAGATTAAAATTCTACACTGCCTTTTCTTTCCCTCTCTAGCTATTTACTAATTATAAGCAGCATAGGGCATGAGTCTGAAAAGCTCAGCCTAATGCAACAGCTAAGAAGAACTTTTGTCAGTATCATGGAGTTGGCAGGAAATAATGGGTATTGGAATTATGGGTTCTAAAGGTAGCCAGGTGAGTAAATTAGGGGTCATAAGGAAGGAAGGATAGGGTAAGGCTGTCATTGTGTACTGCTTTTTCTCTAGAAGTATTTGCTGACTCCTAAGCCATGCTAAGCAAGAGAAAATGGCTTGTGGAAGGTTGAGGAGTTAAACAGAGCTTGAAAAATAAACATTTGAATTTAAGAATAAACAAGGATGAGGGACTCTGATAAATACACAGGCTCTCACCTAAACCTTAAGGGCTGTATTTAGGGGTTAAGGGAATAGACAAAATAATACAGAGGCTGAAACCTAGATTGGAATCAATGAAATGTCTAACTGCATTGAGGTGATCTCCAATCTAAATGTCAGCAAACAGTCAATACAAACACTCTTTGGAAAAAGATAACCTCATCCAGACTCTATGATTTTTACACATATATGATCCTTGACAGCAAAGAAAGAAAAACAGTAATCCTATAAAGAAACAGGACCAGTGGAGAATAACACACAATAGAAACAGGCTCCTAGGTGGTATAGGTATTTCTGAATAGGTGAATCATAATTAGTTATTTAATGGATGTGAAAATAACTGTCATGAATATCTTTTAAATATAGATAATAAGCTGGAGAATTTCATAAAACATGACATTATCTAAAAAATCAAATGGAAATAAATAAGAAAATATAATAATTTAATTCACTATAAATTATGTAAATTTTATGATAAAACAAATAAAACTACACATCATAGTAAAACCAATATAAATCTAAAAAAAAACTTTCTTAGAAATTGTCAAAGTATGGAATAAGAGAACATGTCCCCCAATTCATTTAATGAGGCAAATATGACATTGGTACAAACTTAAAAAGAATGTTACAAGGAAGAAAAATTAATGGCCAGTCTCTCTCCTAACTGTATTTGCAAAAATCTAAATCTCATCATAGCAACCAAATACAAAAATGTATATTTAAAAAGATATATATGAAATACATAGTTGATAATGCATCACCACTAAGTTGGACTTACTTAAGGAACACATTTCAGTTATTTAAAGGCACCTAACTCATTCATATAGCAAACATAATATTTAATTGAAACCTTTCCTCATTGAGATTAAAAACGAAATTCATAATACCTATATTCAACAGTTTTCTGGAGGGCTTTGCCAGTTTAATGTAAGCAAGGGAAAAATAAATAAAGCCCATTAGAGTTAGATAAGAAAAAATATATTATTTCCAAAAGGTTTGTTTGTGCCCATAGAAATCCAAAAAGTACTACAGACAAGTTTGCAAATCTAAATCCAATAAAATTGTGTGTGTTTTCTGTTATCTACAATATTTGTCTATAAATCATGGTTATTTTATCATATTTTATAACTTCTTAAATATTTAAAACTAATAGAAATTTTGCTGTACCATATGTTTGCCTTTCACAAGTTTGTAAATTACAACCCCAGATTACGGTCATTTTCCAGCATATGTTTTAAGAATTTAGGCTCAGGCATTTGCAGCAAGCGCAGCAGAATTCTTCCACACATTGCACATTGAACAGAAAAGTCACAAAATGCCCTGCAGGATGCATTTTAAATCTAGAATGAACATACTATTATTGCCCTCAGAGAACTAACGAAAATTAAGATGGAGCTATGGGTTGCAATATAGATTAAAACTGCTCCATTAAGATCTGATTATTCAGGTCTGGTACCGGACTGCATGAATAGGATCTAAAATGTCAAGGTATTAAAGATTGTCCTGCAGAATTGCTCCACATTGGCTTAAGGGAGGTTAGAGATTTTAAAGTCTCCATTCAGATCCTTATGTTAATTTCTTACAAAGCAAGTAACAAACTTAGGAATTTCATAACCTGGGAAACGTTATTAAGAGAATAATTCAATATACTTTGTTTATAAGTCACCCAATTTGCAATGGATGCAAGATTAGCACACATAGAGAAAGAGAATAATACCATTTTAGAACTTAGACATAAGTTCTAAGAGATCATAGACATAAAATAAACCGGATATAGAATTTGACAGGATTAACAGTCTAAAGAGCTAATTACTGCCAAGATAATACCTTCTTTAATGTAATCTAGTTACTTTTACAAATATCGACTATAATGCGGTCTTGGACCTTTTTTGAAAATTTTGAAAAAATAAATCTTAAAAAAAGAAAAAAGCAAAATACTAAAAACTGGCTTCCAAACTATTTTTTTAGAAATGCTCACTCCTAAGTTTTTTGTTTTTTTTTTAAATTTCTTATGCTTTGAGTTTCTCCGTATAATATCTGAAAACAAGTCACTTTTCTTGAATGTTGGGAGCTCTGTCAGAGAAATGGTTACATTGTTTTGGCTTGTTTCCCCCTATAAAGTCGCTGTCACAGTGTTTGCACATATCCTCATAAATCATTTCCTGACTTCAGGCTTGAGTAGGACTTTTTGTCCTTGACCTTTGACTCAGGATTTTTAAAAAGTGTCTACATCAGAACACTTACAATTTTAAAGCTAGGTTTATTATTTAAAATTCCTCCCATCACATATCCAACCTTATTAGTTCAACAATTGGGACCGTAACATTTTAAAATTTGACATTGGATAATTTCTATTATTGTCTAATTTTTATATCTTGAATTTAAATTAATAATATAGTGTGTTCCCAATCTGAGAATCTCTCAGATGTTATAGTCTGCCACTGTAATCTGCTATTATTGTGCCCCAGCAACATAAAGCTTCAAGCTGCAAAAAATGGCATTTAAAATTTACAATGTGACCTCTTCCCATCAGAATTTAAACTTGCTTTAGGTTCCCCCAAACTAAGATATATAAAACAATAAAATTAATAAAAATTTTTCTTGACCTCATGTACTACTCAAGCCATAGCAATTCTTCTCTATTTCCTTTTATAACCATATATCTTGATAGTGTTGAATGCATTCCTTATCTTAATCCCTAATTCTCTGAACACTTCTCGATCCATTTCAATTTTACTTCCTCAATCACCAATGGCATTAGTGTTTTTTCTTGTGACTTCACTGTCATTTCTTACCTTAATTGCTGAGAACTGACCAACATACGTTTCTTTCTGTGATGAACAACTCAGGGCTAAGTATCATTTATTTCTTCTGTACCAAACAATTTGGAGATGAAGCATGTTCGTTTTTTTTTTTTTTTTTTTGTGCTCAGCAATATTGAGATTGGGAAGAAGTAATTTAGGTCTTGCATCAGGAAATAGTTACTTCTAGAAGATTAGACTGAATTAACTTTTAAAGAGCTACAAAAACCAACAATTACTCATCTGTTTTCACTTTAAAACACTTACCTATGTGCTGTGTAAAGCTATTACATCATAAATTCTGCCTATTGCCAACCAGACCTCAGCCTTCAATGCCTTCCTGGTTCAAATTACATATCCTGTGTTATTTCTTATATGATCTGAAACTTTTCAACGTTTAATACCCTTTAGCTCAGGCTCTAATCCAAGCCATACTAAGTAATCTCAGTTTCTGCAACATGTCACATCTTCTAGAGATTTCACACACATATTTTTCTTCACCTGTAACTTTTACAGTGCATTGACATTTCAATGGATAACTTTACTTAAACCTTCAGAGGTCAGTTTAAATATCACTTCTTTCAGAAAGACTTCTTTTAATCCTCATAGCCTGCGGTAGGCTGTTGTTACCCTGACATGCTGATTTCCTAGCATGGTTTGAATATACTGATGACATGTAGAGTATTTTAGGAGTATGATAACCTTTTGCCGAATAAATGAGTGAAGAATATTCTATGAGGAGATGGCCTTGGTCAAGTACCAATTTTAACATATTATGACTTAGTTTGCTTGTTTGCTATATAGAACACAAAAATATGTTTTTGGTAAAAATATTTTTATCCCCAAACTTAACAGAGTGCCTGTCACTCAGAGAAGACTTAGTAAATGTTTATAGAAATTGTTATTGCTGAATTTTGAAAAACTTCCAGAACTCAGGAGAAAAAAATAAAGCAAATGTAACTACTGTAACCAGAATATATACTCTTTTGCATTTTCTAGTAATGCATATATGTATATTGTGAAAATACTAAAGGATACACTAAAAATACTTAAAATAATTAATATTTAAAACAAGTATGATGTATTTATTTTGAACAAGGATTCCCAAAACTTGATCCCAGCTTTATTATTATTTCTTTAATGTCTGTGACAAAGAATAGAACTAAAATGGCAAAATAAATTTGTAAGCAGTTTTCTGTTTCTCTTGAGTGATGAGTTAGCTTTTGTTTTGAGAGAATAATGTAAGAAAAAACTTTATGTTATCAAATAAAGAATTACCCACAGATAGTCCTTGGGCCAGACCTGAATGTAGTAAAAGATGATTTCATTTAAGTGAAAAAATAACTGCTTGTTTTGGCTCTGCAAATTTAGTGTACATATAGGCAATACATGTCTCTTCATATTATGTTTTCATTAAAGAAATATTTATTTTAACTTATAAAAATATTTCATAGTAAGAAATTAAATTTGCTTTTTTTGCATTGCTTAAATGTTTTATATAAAGAACATATCATTTCAATTTTAAAATTGAAATAAGTCATTATTACAATAATGTCTTTTTAAAAATTATTACAAACAATACCAAATATCAAAAAGTGACCAAAAATTCTCAGCCAATATGATACAATCTTACGTATCTACTTGAAAATTCATCTACTTAAACTTTGCTATTAAAAAAAGAAAGAACAAATGGGGAAATTTAAATAAATAAATATATTTTTAAAAATTTATTTTTATTATTTATGCTATTACAGTTGTTTCAGCCTTTCCCCCCTTTCCCCACCTCCAACCATTCCCACACTTTCCCCTCTCCCCAAATTAACTTTATATTATAATACTAGGGAATGCAGCAACATTATCAAATATTGTTATGGAAGAATAAACCAGTGCCAAAATACATGTCTGGTTATGTTACAAATATTTTAATCCCTTTGCCAAGAGAGAGAGGTTTAGATCTAGAAACTATAATAATGTATAATGTTCAAGCACCAGGTGCTAATACTTAGAGACAAGAAAGATGAATATAGTCCTTAATGTTAGTTTAAGGTACAGATTTCTTTTATAATATAATTTAAATTTTAAGTAAGGCTTTTTATCAGTAGTATTGAAACACACACTCACACACCACACCTTGGTAAGACAGAACAATAAAATAAGAACTCATGAGCCAGAGTAAAGTGTATATATTCTAGACTCTGTCAGTTCCTGCATTCTGAATAGAATACCATTATGAAACCTTCTTATAGGATGCTTGTGGAAGTAACTAAAATGTATATTTTAAGCTATTTTCTAATGTAAACTGTTACATAGATTTCCAAAAAAATGCCAGAAGTGAAAATGGGAACAGTATTTTTATGAACTAGGTACATCAGAACAATACATGTTGCTTGAAAAATTATATCTACCTTCAATAATAATCATGTAGGACATAAATATTTGTTTTTCTTTTTTAAATTTTATGATACATAACCCACAGATTTACTTGTTCAAAATTAAAATGCTTTAAATGTTTGAAATTGCAAAATTGAAATAATTAAAATATTTTCAAGAACTTTAAACTGAAAATAAAGAAAACTTTATATTCTATAAAATCTTCATGTGGTTGAGGGAGTGATGAGAATGGTTGATGAACAAACTACCTTTATATGCTGAAAATTCTCAACAAAAAAGGCAAATTCTGGGAAAAAATACAATTTTTCAAAAGGAGATTCTGGAAATGGAAAAGGCTATAAAATTTTTAGAGTGCTCCTAATATTAAATACATTTGGAAGTTGATATATGAATGGTTAATTAATGCAAGTTCTTCTCTAAGAAGAATACCACACACAAAAGTAATTACAATAATGTGCTAACTTGTGTAGACAGGTACCTGGGAATTGTCTGTACAAAAACATTAAGAGAATATCCAATTAAGATTGAGCTGGGTGAAATAAATTGATGTGGTTCTACTCACCCAGAACTCAAAGGAGAGGCTCTAAAATCTATTACAGGCTAATGGAAGCCTGAAATAACAGGGATCCTAGAATCTGTGGTGCCAACATTTCCCAGCAATACTGTAGACAAAGAAATCTTACACATATGGAAATGATAAAGTTGGTTTATTATGACCAACATATTTAACCATAACTACTGAGTAGCCTAGTAAACATTCTTTTCACTGTTAAGAAATGTATTGTCAAGGAGACTAATGGTATACTTTTAAAGCTTTCTGGTAAGTAAATTATTAGTCCTGATACAATTGAATTGAGCTGTTTGATGTCAATGACAATATTGCACTAGATGAAGTTACTCAAGAATTAGAGACAATTTGGCCTCTATTATCTCCACAGACTGTGGCCAATTGTCCACCCCAGCCTCCCACACTTGTTTAGGTCAATAAGGTGTTATTAGAACACAACCACATCCATTTGATTACATCATCTATTGTCTATGGCTGCTTTCTTGCCATAACAACAGTTACATAGTTGTGACAGAGATAATATGCCTCAAAGAGCCAACATTATTTACTCTCTAGCCCCTTATTTGAAAACATAGTCTGCAGGTCCTTATTACGATCAAAAGAATGGAGTGGTAATCAGTAAGTTTTTGTTACTGTAAATGACTCTGCAAGTAACAAGTTAATCATGAGGGATGTGCAAGAAATGGATAGTCTATGAAGTTATTAGTTTATTTAATTGTAAAAACTATAGATCATTTGTGAGCATTCTGAGTTGAAATATCATGGTGGGACTCTATGTTCTTTTCCTGAATTACTTCATTTAAATTAGTAAAGGGATTCAGAGCTTCCTCACTGATTATAAGACTGGGTTCTTTTAAGGAATAACCTGGAAGATTACTACAAATCTGTAATAGAAATATTTATCCAGCTATTAGGCCCTAGACATAGAAAATAAAAATAACAGAATATTACAGGAATTATTAAATATTATCTCTGAACTGAATCAAGTACTTCACAATTATAAAATGTCACCATAATCATCAAAGAAGCCTATGATAGCCAGGTTATAAATTATGCATTTGCTTAAGTTTGAGTTCTGGTGTATGTACTGACCAATGGACTCAACCTGCAGTATTTTCTTAGTCCCAGAAAATGCATACTAGGAAAAGATGTATTGAGAAACTGACACAATTCTCATTGGTTTTCTTGACCTGTACTGTTAGGCCTATTACAGAACAATCACCATATACCTACTACTGTAGTTAATTCAAAGTTGTTCTGTGTTTATAACAAACTTGCAGAATCTAGTGCCACATTAAAAATTTTAAGTATGAAGAGGTAGAGATTCTATTATATCTCAAATTAATTCATTCATGTGGTAGGTACAAATTCCAGATGGATCTTGAATAATACTAGATTATCACAAATATAATCAAGTATGATGAAAATTGTAGCTGACATTCCAGATGTGATATTTTTATAGAGGAAAATCAATACAACCTATGGCACTTTGTATGTAAGTATAGTTTACATAATGCTTTTTTCTCCATCAACCTTATTAGGGAAATCAGGAACACCAGTATCACTTGCATGTCTTAATACAGGGGTATAACTCTCTTCCTTGCAGTTTGCAAGAACTATGATCACTTTGGTATCCCACAAAACATTACATATTTCCAGAACACCTGTGATATTTGGTCATTGGCTCTGTTGGGTAGGAAGTAACAAGTACACTAAATGTCCTATTTGCCAGAGGGTGGGGAAAATCCTGCAAAATTAAGGGTCTGTAACTGGTGAAAATTTTAGGGGTACAGTATTTTGAACATATTAAGAAATTATTATTAAAGTGAAAGAAGTGTTATCATGAGTGTAGATTCATGATATCATCTTTCCTATAAGTCAGCCCAACAACTGCTCGACTAGCTGCCTGCTAAGAAGCCCAGCACTCAGGGATAGATAGGCCAGAGTCACACACAGTAACTATGCTATTCACTCAGCTTTTATTGAAGGCAGGTTTACTCAAAGTAGAACATCAACATGCATTAATATCCTACTAGCACTCAAATAATCTAAGAGAAATATAGTGCACACACACAGAAATCAATGGAGTATAACGAACCCAAGTCCCAGGGTCTCAGTCTGCAGGTCTGGGAGACAGACAGTGGGCAAGGGAGTTGTCAGCATTTTGCAAGGAAGGATCTTTAGAGCCAGGTGGGCATCAGGGCAGACAAAGTCTTCAGTCCAGCAGGGCAGAGTCTCCAGTGTCCAATCCCAAGGGAGTTCAGCGTGGCATGGAGCAGCACTCTGGTGTGTGGAGCTTGGCTGTCTCAGCAGTGGTCTGAAACCTGCCTCAGTTACAGTATATGTGAAAGGCCGTGTACTGCACCCTTCTGGGTCTTTTTGATAAATGTCTTGGCACCCCTGAGTCAACTGTGGCATTTCCTCAGGAGCCTACCTACAGATTGTCCCACTTTGCAGACATGGTTGTTTTGATCACCTGTGTGGATCTTAGGTGTTCCTCCTTGCCAGATGTATCTGCTCTGACTTAGGTAGTTTCCCTCTTGAACCATAGTGTCATGGCTGACTGACAGCTATTTTGGTTGACATGAGTGACTTCACTTTGTTTTATATACTTTACACTATCTTGATCAGACTAATGTCGTTTTCTTGGTCCTGTTCTCCACAGCTATAAGTGTCTATAGCTTACAGGGATGCAGTAGGAAGTCTGTGTATGGCAGACAGCAAAATCAGAGTAATACAGCCCAGAAAGACTTTGTGAGCAAAACTATAGTTTTTCTTCCAATAAACATTTTTGATTTGAGCATCATCTGCTGTTTTACTATTGGGTCACAAAAGACTGAATGCTGAGCAGTAGGCAAGTGTGAAATGGTGAGCCTGTTATGATTAAGAAATCATAAAGGAGGATGTGTGCATCAGCATTCCATCACTGTATAGAAATGCTATGTATGAAAATGGGCTTAAGTAGGTCTAGAAGTAAATTGCATAAATATGTGGCTCAATCTTACTGATACCTATTTCTGCTATTTTATTACTTCTACTTCAACTAGTGCCTAAAACTAGTATTAAAGTAATTAAAATATTCCCAGACATAGATCAGGAGATAGAGAGAAAATAATTGGATAATATTCATAAAGGCAGTTGACTTCAAATCAGTAGCAGGCTTCGGCCATGGAAAAGGACATGTGCCACATTTGTCTTCCCTCCATAAATATAAAATTAGACCAAATGCTCAAGGTAACTGTTTTCAGGTGTTTGACTATAGGTTCTGCAGACTGCAATCTCTTTTAAAGCAAAAACCTGTGTAATCATGCACTCTCGCTCTCCACCTAGGGGCCATTTTTCAATTGTGGGACAGGGAGATGGAATTTAAGCAGCACACTTTGGCTCCATTAAGCTGAAGGAACATAAATTGAAGTTTGGGCTGGCAAAGCAGTAACAATAGTAAAATTATGAACTGAAAAGGAGGGCACTGACCAGAGGTGTGGGCGGGAAGGGTGGAGTCTAGACATAGGTTGGGTAATTCTCTGGAGGTCCTCGCCCGAGAATTGGGCTGCACAAGCACAGGGTGAGACTTCACAAGACTTGGGAGAGAATGGCTGCTATTGGGAAATACTTGAGGTCACACAGTACTGGGACACTGGAGTTTTGGTTCAGCCAGAATGGGAGACCTTATAATCTGGCATTCCACTAAAGTATCAGAAAGATCCTATTAGGAGTAAGAACCATACAGCAGAGTAGGTTACACTATGCCCACTTCAACAAAGCCTTCAGTCAACCCTTAATGTTATCAAAACAAGCTCCCAGGAAAATAACTGCTTAACAGAATAAAAATCAGCACTCTTTAAAAGAAGACAGCCTAATGCATATTCTTTAATACATAAACACAATGTTTTTCATGTTATTAAATATTATTAAACATCTGAAGAACCAAAAATATGGCAGATACTCAAGAAAAAAAACAGTCAATAGAAAAAGGCTCTAAATGATCTGCATGTTTGGATAGTAGAGGAGGCCTTTAAAGAAGTGACTTTAAATACAAAGAACTAATGGAAAACATGGTCTTCATGCATGACCCATGGGTATGAACAATTGGGTGGGGATTGACTGCAGGAGACAGAGTGGGCAGGTGTGGGGAAGGAATGGGGAAAAAAGTGGGACAACTATAATAGAAAAACAAACAAACAAAAAATTTTAGAAGGGGAAAAAAATGAAAACAAAATAAATTAATAAATGAGTCAGCAAATCCCCACTCTCCCAAAAATAAAACCTCACATAGGGCAAAGTGAACAAAAGAAAATATAAAATATGGAAATGCAATTTTCGTGAATATTAGAAGGACAAGGATTTCCCTTCACACTGTATATTTTTCCCCCTACCTATTCACTCTAGAATTTGGCATTCTGAAGAAGTAAGTAATGACATAAGGTCCTTTGCATAAAAGTAAGAAGACCAGTTGTTAATAGAGGTTTTGTGAACCAAGACTTTGACTGGAATGTCATGTCTAAAGGAGGCATGCTTGGGCTCTGGTTGTTACCAAAAAACCATGATGAACTGGGATTGTCTTTTAAAGGTAATGAAAGCCCACAAGAAAAAAGGCCTGGTACCTTGGTTGGTTGTGCAGTTCATGGCAATCTTTCCAGGGAAGGAACAAATGTTGCTTTCCTGAAAGATGGCTAGAAGGGACCTTAAGGCACAATGGAAAACCCAAAGAACTTGGAAAAGACAGGTGTGTACAGGCAAGGCTGAATGAATGAAAGGTATGTGGCTCAGCTTCTGTGCCCTGAAGGGCAGACTGAAGGTCACCCTAAAGGTTCCTTGTGTAAATTTCAGCAAAGCACACTTAAAGATCTTATATGATCATTTGCTGCTCTTGTTGTGTTTATGGAAACAAACAGGATAAATTAAAACTGGACTTAATGCAGTTCCTTTAATGACAAGGAGGGTAGTCTTAAGGAGAAAAATCATGATTCAAGGAACATCACAATGCTCAGTGGTAGACCATAATGTTGTGCAGCTGTCTTTAACACTTATTTTCATTTAAAGTTTGTTTTCATTTGAAAGTTAAACTAGGTCTGTGACATCATCAAAGATGCTTAATTTACAGGCAAGAAGAATGTCAAATGCCTTACAACTGGATGTCTTCCCAATAAGACAGCCTCGCAGATTTAGAGACTTGTTAGTAGGTTATGTTTCATAAATTAACATGTATGTTCTGTTTTCATAGGGCATAAGCCTATGATCTCATTACCTGCGTGATTGTCTATATGTATAGGCCTCATTTAATCTTGTCTGCATCGCTGCCTCCTGAGACTCAATGGTTCAGCTGAACTAAATGGTTGGGTGGTGAAGTATGGGGTGGTCTGTGGGCTTCACTTTAAAACTGGTTTCTCTTTTCTGTCCTAATGGTTTGGACATAAAGGGCCCAGAGGTCTGAGAGGGAGGAATCCTAAAATATTTCCCAAATTAAGTATAGTGGGCAAAAGGGCTTTGGACAGGTGTGCAAGACATGTCACACCTGTGTTGCACAGCTTCCTCCAAAGAAGCCTTTATTTTTTCCTAATGTGGGACATTGAAAAGTTAATCCCTGCCTTTTGTCATCTAGTGGTTATGGATTGAATGATGCCTTTTAACCCTGTTGCCAAATCTGTTGCCCCCAGAATACAACAAGGATGCCAGCCTGCTAAACTGAGCATGCCATTGTCTGGGGACAGCCAACTGACCTGGAGTCTGCAAGGTTCTCCCCCATGTGGGAAGGCCACCCTCCCCTCCACACTCCCACTCTTATTAGGGTTTTCTGGACCCAAGGGTAGGTAGGACGATGACCATACCCAGCTTGAAGCAGCTAGAGGAGCACAAGACTTTCTCCCATTGTCCTTTATAAGATTATAAAGGGTCTTAAGCCTGAGAGAGGGGGATTGTTACAGAGCGCCCCCCCCATTAATTAATTAATGAATTTAAAACTCTCTCTCTGACACACACACACACACACACACACACACACACACACACACACACGGGAATAATACCAATATCTTCAAAAGACTTAAGAAACAAGAATAAAAAAGGTAAATTGAAAAAAAAGAACAGAAAAACATATTTACATTCAAGAGAGAAACAAATTGCAAATGTAAAATAAATACATAAAAATAAGCTCCAACTGAAATAACAATTACAGAAACATACAAATTATAAATAAATAAGTTTTATCTGTAATACCAAAAGCATTTTAAAGTATTGATGGTCAAGTCATATGCAAGCTTTGCCTCAAACATGACAAAAACATCTCTTGATGAGTAAGAGAATTAGTAAAATTTCAAAGAAAAATATGAGTCAGAGGAAAGTGGACTTTATGTTCAGATAAGAGGGAGCAATCGGATGCACTAATATGCCTATAGAGGTATCTTATGAATAGAGACTGAAAATATTCTCAATGACATCTTACAGAGATTAAAATTGATCTTTTAAATTCATCTAATGAGGTGTTTTACATGGAATATTTTATCATGAGATCAAAATAGAAAGAGTGAATCAATTCGAAAGATGCCATATTTATTTTCTCTCATTAGAGATCTGTTTCACTTGAAAACAACAAAGCATATGAAAAGAAATAAAACAAACTTTATTTTGTTTAGCTCTGTTTCCCAAATGCATTTATCCCTGAGACAGTATTTAATATTTATTATATTTGTTTATTTTTTAAGAAGGAGAGTGGCAGAGAGTATAACCCCTATTAATATTACATGGAACTTGTGATCACAGAACACTTAGAAAAGAGCCGTTTTAAGCATTTATTCATTTAAAGCAAGAGAGTGAGAAAATTAAACATATGAATTAGAAGGAGAAGAGATTATGGACAGGAGGGTATCTTGAGAGACTATTGTGATAATCAAGGGAGGAGATGATACAGACCTGGACAAGGTCAGATTTAATATAGTTCAGATTTAGTATAGGGAGTGTTAAAATAATGGGCATGGATTGGGGATTCATAATGAAGGTAAAATCAACAAAACCTGGAGATCAATGAATGTATTCAGATAAACCCATCTTTAGGTATTGAACCATATACAATATCTCTTCTACATGGTTACTAATTTATGTTTACTTATTATAACTTTTATCTGGGACCAATCTTTAAGGCCAATTAATGGCCAGCACATGGTGTGTGTGAGAAGTTTTAAATCATTATTCTAAACAGAAATTTATTATCCAAAGATTGATTAATGGAAATGGAATACCAGTAGTAAGAGGCTTGAACTAGAGCTGAAGTTTAAGAATGGGGACTACGTATTAACTGTGGTGTAGACCTTAGAGATAGGAAAATGTAGGACCAGCAAATAAAGACTCACTGGCAGATTGTATTTATTCTGCCATCCTTCTTGATTAATCCATTTTCTACTTTTTTATTATTCTCTTTGCTGATGACAATGCAACTAATAACTTTAGCATTAACTATCGATTCCTGTATCATATTTCTATTCCCAAGACCTTATGTGACATAATCAAGTTATCTGATGGTTCTTAAAGACAAAATATCTTAGTATTAAATGTGCTTTAGTTAAAATGTTACAATTGTTTTTCTATTTTTTATTAGCCCTAGTTAATTTTATTATATGAACTAAAATGTTATGTTAGGATAAATAAAATCAAAGCTGCTGTACCAGCTAAAAAATTACTAACTAAAAACACTAAATTTGAATAATCACTTTGATAATTACATTTATAATTAAAATTGCTATACACACTATATTTTAATACTTTTATGAAGATATATATATATATATTCTAATTATTTTCAATTAAGGAGGTAAAACCAGTTAATGAAATGTCTTAGAAAGTAATTTCCTGTTGTGCGGGTTTTTAGAGTGATAATGTGATTGAAAAACCTTTGAAAATAACAAACATGCTCATGGATTAATATTCCAGCACTATATGAGTAAATTCTCAAAGGAGTTGCAAATTAAATTCATAAATCAATATATTATACTAGGTCCTGTGTATACTTTCAATATTTTTGAGAAAATAAATTTGAAAAGTTTTATACACACAAATTTACTAAATAACTGAGGTTAAAAATTTACTTGAGGTTATTATTATTTTAACACAGGCTGGTAAACACAGTGCTAATGTCTGCATTGTGAAAACATATATGTGCCTATCCTCCAACCTACTGCAAAATGTTAATACACACACATGAAATTGTAAGAATGTATTTTAAAGCAAGTATATAAACATTCTCTCTCTCTGTTCATATATATATATAAATTTAAATTAAATTCTGGCTGCTCAGGGAAAGGATTGGTGTTAACTACCATTAACTGTTTACCCTAAAATTATGCATATATACATTTGTTTTAAAGAAATAGAAAAACGATAGCTCCATGAAAGGGTTGACATATTTAAATAACTTTAAATTTAACTGGTTTTTATTTTCAAATGCACCTATGTTTATAACAGAAAATAGTAGTTATAAAATATGATGGCCTAAATGACATCTTTCTTTGCAAGTATTATAAAGCTAACAAGTAGTTAAATATAGTATTTGTAATATGATACCAGTTTTAAATATTTTATTAAGTAAAAGGCTCATATTAAAGAATTCTGCAAACATTTGTCTTATTAATTAGAAGAAAAATAAGAAATTATAATAAAATGGTGAATGTATAATAAATTATTTCCTTGAAAGATTTATTTGAAAAAATATATCTTTTATTACCATAAAATCTAGAATATTAATATATGATTGAAGAAAATTTATATTTTCTTATATAGAGTGATAAACAATCATAAGATGTTTCCAAGTTAATCATACATATGCACAACTTCTTCCTCATTTTAATTTTTATATCAAAACACAAAGTGCTTGAAATTACAAATCCAGTGTTTTCTTAAATTTCATAGGTAATAAGGGAAATGCTTTGGTAATTTAACCCCAAAATAATGAGAATCAACAACACCCTCTGATACTAACTCGGAATAGAAAAAGTGCATTTGATACCTGTAATGTTGCAATACATCAAGCATCTGTATTTGAATTTAAAACATATCTACATCAAAGACACACTATAAAATCATAAAGTTAGACTTCATTATAAGTTCCCTTCAATACTTTTAGTCTTACTCAAAAAATAAGTTTTCTGAGGATTCACACAAATGCATGTAATACATGTACATAAGTATATATTGCTATACGGGTTATTTAAGTGAAACTTAGATTTTGATTTTCTGACATATATATGGAAATATCTACTTTAAAAACAGTATAGCCTAAAATAATTATGGGACTTGAGTTATTGTACTTATAGATAATATAAAGGGAAATGCAAAAAAAAAATAGCCATTTTTATCTTTTTGTAATTTAGTTAGTGGCATGGAGATTGGATCTGTCCTTATCTATAACTTATCTACTTAAGTTTTGTTGGTGGTCCATTAAATGGTAAAAGAAACAAAAAACAAAAAATCTTAACTTGCCTAGTACTTCCTCGATTTGTATTGTAATAATTTTAAAAAGTGAATATTCAAAAATCATAACCATTTGCTAAAACACAAAACAAGAAAATAAATACAGAGACAGTGTTACCCACTCACTACGAGGATTTGGGAACCATTGAGACCATTGATTTGTTTTATAAAATTTTTGCTTTTACTATATATAGTGTAACATTCATTCAGCTGCTTTTTAGATATTATAAGGATACATTTCTAGTCATGAAAATGGATGTCAATACTCTGAACACATGACAATTTAAATAATGAGCTAAATAAGAGGCAATAAAGTACAAGAGATAAAAATTAAATAAAATTTTAATAAAACAAGTGTCATATTACACTCAGAGTGGGTATGGCAGAAGCTGGAAGGCATAAACATCCCCGTCCCTTAGGTGGTCCCTGTTCACATGTTTCTTTCAGTGAGCTCATATTTTACAAAGGGCAATTTCAGAGGCTAAGATACATATATTTTGTGCCTCCTCACTCCTAACTATAGATAAGGTAACTAGTCTGATGTTGAACAGAAACAGCCACACAACAAAAGTTAAGTTTTTTTATTGTATTTTTTCCCATTACCATTTAGTCCCCTTATACCCACGTCCCCCTGCCCACAATCACCACACCGTTGTCTATGCCATGAGTCCTTTTTCCTTTTTTGCTAAATACCTCCACCTTCAACCCTCCCCACCCTTCGCTCTCATCCTGCCCTCCATCTATGAGTTTGTCTCTATTTTGCCTGTTAGTTCAGTTTGTTCATTAGATTCTGCATATGAGGAAATCATATGGTATTTGTTTTTCTCTGCCCCCCCCCCCAACACAATGTTCTCTAGGTCCATCTATACTGTCAGAAAAGGTAAAGTTGTCTTGTTTTTTATGACCAAGTAGTTTTATTTTTTGAAGGAAAATCAGACTTCTTTGGACTAATTTAGAAATAGTAAATAAGATGAAAAGGAGTGTTTGGGATATTTTCCAAAGATACTATTGACAGAATGCATACTTGGATTGAATATGAAGCATGATGGGGAGAGGGAAAAGAAAAATAATGGGTATTGAAAGGTTTTTGACTTTAGCAACTTGAAGAATGATTTTGATCCATACTGAGTGGAAATAAAGCCAGGAAAAACTAATATAAACAAGAATTCAGTGCCAGTATACACCCAAGTGGTAATCTCAATTAGGTGACTGAATATAAATTCTTGAGTTCTGGGGCAAGTTAAAATTTTGAACTATAAATTTGGGTATCATATTTTATTGACTATTTAAAAATGTTCCACTGGGTCAGGGAGAAACAAACAAACAAATAATCCAAATTAATATTGGTGTCTCAAAAGGCCTAGTAAAGAATGGCAGATAAAGTGAATTAAATACTTTCAATAGATCTATTAAAATAAGAATGGAGACATCACCATGGAATCTGGCAATATATTAGATTGTATGCATTAAACAAATAAACAAAGTGATCTTTAGGCAAACTCTGAAAGGTGAGTTCCAGTCAAACTTTTATTTTACTTTCACCGTTTTTTTTTTAATTTTTATTTATTGATTTGAGAAAGAAAGAGAGAAGAGAAGGAAGGGAAGAGAAGGGAAGGGAAGGGACGTGAAGAGAAGAGAAGAGGATGTGTTGTTCCACTGATTTATGCATTCATTGGTTACTTCTTGTATGTGCCCTCATCAGACAACAAAACCACAACCTTGGCTTACTGGGGCAATGCTCTAACCAACTGAGCTACCTGGCCAGGGCTTTCCATTATTTTCTGTCACTGAAATCCCACAGACATTTTCACTAACAACACAAAAAAGTCAATTTAAAGTGTAAAATGCTAGCTTCTTCAATATTTTTGAATTATTCTTATGTTACCTTTGTAAATGTCTCCTTAATATTTATTTTATTAAGTTATAGTCTTTTCAGCCAACTGTCTGAAAATTAAACAATGTGTCCTATATTAGTTAAGTTGTAGTCTTTTCTATGAGCCTACTAGTTTGAGTATTAAAGGATACTGGGCTATAATTTCTTCAGAGGTTAGTCTGAGCATCATGATGTAAAAACAACAACAACAAATAACTGAAATCTACTGGAATTACAGAGATTGCACAGCATTGCAAAGCAAACCTTACAAAAGAAAATGAAGACATAAATTATTTATGCTCAGTCTGAAGAGAAATTCAAAGTTTAAAACAGAAATAGATCAAATGATAAACCTTGTAATACCACTACTTCTTAGCTTTTAAAAGAAGTTATGAAGCAAAATATTTAAATATTTAATTCGGAAATATATGAGTTTTTCACTTTTTATTTGTTTCCCATGTCCTGAAGGTTATTTACTTTCCAAAAGTTAATACTATTTTGTTTTTCTCTAGTCTCCAGCCAAAGAGATCAACAAGTCTTCTGATTTTAAAGTATTTCTTTTTTTTCAAATTTTATGTCTTTGAAGAAAATGGAGAGAAATAGCTGTAAAAAATCGTATTTCTACTTCTATCACTCTATACTGAAGATTTAATGAATTCTTAGTGTATAATTATACCAAAAAATCATATGGTATAAGAAAGGGAAAAAAGTACATCAGATTAAAAAATAAAAAAAAAGAGGACATCTTTCTAGGTCTTTCTTTTAAAATGAAATTGGAAGTAAAATTATAAAATAGTTTTTGTTACATTGGTTGTATGTTTATTTTAGGCAACCATTTTCTATATACATAGAAAATACAGAAAACCCAAATTCTACCTAGAATATAGCTTAAAAGTAAAAGTTAATTTTGTATAAATTCTATCAGGAAAAAAATTTTTGGAGACCAAGTGATTTTTCTTTTTTTGTTTAATGAATAGAAATAGTATTTTGGATGTCACTTACATGCGGTCAGAATGTAGAATATCTGTAAAAATGCATCTATTCAGTGTCAGTTTTCTCGGCTTCACACGTGATGTATTATAATGATAGCATTGGCCCAGGCAATATACTTTGAGAGCATGTTTTTTGTTTGTTTGTTTGTTTGCTTGCTTGTTTGCTTGTTTTCCATTTACAGATAACAAATACTTGATTAATTGTTATCTTGGCTGTACCACCTTTACCTACACTCACTGGAGAAGGAATTCATATTTATCTATGTTTTATCTTAAAGTATGAGGCTCATAATTAATCTAGATAATGATAGTAAAAAAAAAGAGGTAGAAATACTACTGTCAGTTAAAAGTCTGAAGTATGCCTAATGTATAGTGCTACTAAGACACCTCTCACATTTTTACATTATTTTTGGAACTAATACAGAGCTTATACATTTATTAAACATCATTTGTCAGCATTCTATTGAATTGTGTTATACAAAATTTTGCAATATTTTCCAGATTGTAATCACACAAATTAGATGAGTGTAATTTCTAACCTTTGGCAAATTAACAAATGAAACTATGGAATAATGAAACCCAGAAAGAGAACAGTGGATATCTTCCCATCATTCTATTCTTTAACAGTTTTTTAATAAAATTGTTCAACTAATAACAAATATTTGTATATACTAATATTATCTTACTTTGTATGAAAAAATCAAATGTCATATTGAAATACGTATATGCTCTATCACATTTATTTAATTGCCATATTAATCCAGTAAATCATGAATAATGATCACTAATTTTTTCACAAAATCTTAAAATTCATGAGTCCATTTTTTCCACTAATATAAAGCTCATCATCCTAATCTTAAAACGCCTTTTTCCCCTTTTTTGAAAAGAGCTAATTTCCTTTTCTCTAGTCTTATAACTTCTTTCCTTATTTCTGATATTGAGAGTGTTTCATTTGCATGCTTAACAGTTTAGTACCATACATTTAGACAAAATACTAAACTGGTTTTGAGTAGTTGTTCACAATCTTTCTTCCCATGCTGACATTTTATTGGCCTTAGTCAATATCTTTTCTGCCCTTCCCATTTTGAAGAGCATCTGTTTTGACAGAGAAGAAAGAATAAAGAGTAATTGTGAGTTAGGTTTTCTCTATTAGCTATCAATGTTGGCTACTGGTTTCAAGAGATGGATCAATTTCTATCTTGAGGATTTTTCTCTGAACGTTACTGTCCTGATACTATTTTTACAAGTGCATGTCAAATAGACAATGTTGTCATAATTTCCAGGGCCAGACAGATAGTGTTGTTACGATACTTCAAGGTAAGAAATCCAGTTTTTAAAAAAGTTCATGCTTAGCACTTATCTTTTCCTCAAAAATGCAGGTTAGCACTGATCTTGCTCTGTCTTCTAAAAGTGCAATACCACTTCATGCCAGAAAAAAAATCTTCCATTGTTCTTTGAAGCTACCTTATCAACCTATGACCATACACACACACACACACACACGCAATCTTAATGTTAAAAGAGCAAAGAAAACAGAGTTGAAGGTCTGAAAATAAAAAACAAAAAATATACACAACATTACATAGGGCTCAAGTGTAATGTTGTGACTGAATCTCAGGATGTTTACTGGGGAGGGGCAGGAAATCACTGAAGTAAGTTAAGGGTGGGGGTGAAATCATAAAGTGCCTTAATCATGAGAAAAAAAAGTTAGTGTGTATCTTGAAAGCTATGGGTGAACAAATTAAGGAGAGCTAAAATAATTCTGATATAAAATATTTACTATATGCTAGGCAGGATTTTGTATATGTGAATGAAGTTATTACAACTCTATGATACAGTTAATATGACTACCCCCATTTTAGAAATTCAAAAATTGAGAAATGGGAGATATAGCAAATTGTCCAGCATTATTTAGCTATAACATGGCAGGGTCAAGAACTGAACTCAGAAATTGGGGATTTAAAGATTTCCCCCTTACCCACCATGCTCTCTACTCTTCATGGCTAATTCAGTTGCTATGGTGGCAGTACAAACCCAAAGTGAAGAGGACCTTACCTAAGCATATGGAGATGAGCAATCCATTGGGATTAGTGCCTAATTTTAGGTTGACAAAGAAAGAAACTTTTCAAATGATTTTGAAGTTTAGAGCTTTGATGACTTATGGGATGAATGTGTCATTTAGAGAGACTGAAAGAAAGAAGAACAGGGCCAGACTGGAGAAATATACTTGATTCGGTTGTTGAGTCGTGGAGTTGGAAGTACATGTATGTACTTCAGACTTGATATATAGTTAGGCATTGAAACTAACAGAATGAGTTCATTACAGGATGGGTTGTAAAATAGAAGGACATCAGGAACACTGATATTAAAGGGATGAGAAAACATTAAAGCCAGAAAAACAGGAGAGAAACAGAAGAGATTACTGCAACTAAAACAAATGGATGAGAATATTTCCAAAATAATAGTGATATCAACTGACTAAATGCTACAGAAGTCGATGAGATATTTTGAAATAAATTTTCACTGGATTTTTTATGTCATTAGTATCTTAATGGCAATTATTTAATGAAATGTCACAACCTAAGATTATGTTCCAAGAAATGGAGAGACGATTATAAACCACACCTGCAACACTATTAAACCTGGAGAAATGCCCTTCAGGCTAGCTTAAGGGAAGCATCTTCATGTAAGGAAGGTTATTTTGGGATTTTGAGACAGAAGAAATATGAGGTGTTTAAAAGTTTATGGAAGAAAACAAGTAGGGAAGAAATGAATTGAAAATTCAAAAGGGTAAAAATGGAGTAGGGCTTGGGGAGAGGAGTTAATAGGAAGAAACAAC
Organism: Furipterus horrens; assembly: GCF_987537825.1. Lineage (NCBI taxonomy): Eukaryota > Metazoa > Chordata > Mammalia > Chiroptera > Furipteridae > Furipterus > Furipterus horrens. The sequence goes on along the minus strand of NW_028327182.1, from coordinate 24,773,428 downwards.
ATTCAGAACCCAGAGGAAAGAGGACCTCGATTGTAGAACTGAGGAAGTCTTTATGAGTTAAGGCCCTGAACTCAGGCCCTTGGCATGTAGCAGGAAGAGGAAGTTTCCTTACCAGCTGACCTCACTTATCTAAGTAAAGTAACAGATATTGTTATCTGCTAAAATCAGGAGATAGTGAAGGGACAGCAGATTTGGTGAAAGAAAAATGATAATAACTAACACTTATTGACTGACTTGCTCTAGGCTACATGATGTGCTAAATACTTTACAAATATTATCTCTTTAAATCTTACAACTATTTACAGAAGTGGGTGCTATTATTACTTTTATTTTACAAATGATAAAATTGATCTATGAAGAGGTAAACAACTTGACCAATATTACACAGTTTATAAATGTTGCTAGAGGACATCCAGCCGATTGAACTTCCTGTCATTAACTACTACATTTTACTGTCTCTTGAATATCAGAATTGTTTAATAATTTACATGGAGAAAAAGATGTTTAAAAATACTCAAATAATTACCTAGCAGCATCAATAGCAAAACTGAGACGCAAGACAAGTAATTGTAATGGCACCAACATGATGGTTCACCAGCTGAGGTGGCTCAAAGAAGGCCCACAATTATTATTACTTTTTTTACCTTTCTTCCTCTATTTCAGGTATTTCACCGTCGTCCTTCAAGACTTGCAGAATCACGCTTTCTTAAAAAGACTTGTAGTTGCCTTTTTCTTGCCCTTAAGTTAGAGATTAAGCATTTTTCTCAATGTGCAGCACCATGAATGTAGATCTAACATCACCACACCTAACTGTATTCTCGTGTTCTCGTTTTTGGCCAACTTATCTGTCTCACTCAAGATCCTAAGACTACTTGGAAGGCAAGAACTACACATTTCATTTCTGAATGTTAGCACATGGCTAATTCAGGTACATAAATGCATCCAAACCTGCTGAATGTATTAAGCAGTATTCCTCTATATTTGCTAAAATGTTACTAATATATATATATATATATATATATATATATATATATATATATATATAATTGCCAGTTTTTTGCTATTGTTTCTTTTGCTATTGTTTCACCTTAATATTAGATTAAGCTGCTTCATATCTCTCTCTCTTTTTTATATGTATGCATATATATACCTACATTTATTAATAGATGTTGCTTTTGACAAGTTTTAGGTCCATAGCAAAAACTGAGTAGAAGGTACAGAGGGATTTCTTGTGTTATGTCTTGCATAACCTCCTCTATTTCCAACACCCAATTGTCAATTATCTACGTTGACAATTATCACCCGAAGTCCATCATTTATATTAAGGTTCACTAAATGTTGTAATTTTATAGATTTGGACAAATGTAAAATGACATGTAGTCACCATTATAGTCATACACTTATTAGTTTCACTGACATAGAAATACTCTGTACTGCACCTATTCATCCCTCTCTTTTCCCAATCCCTGGCAACTACTGATCTTTTTACTCTTTCCGTAGATTTGATTTTTCCAGAATGTCATGTTGTCATAATCACACAATATGTATGTAGTCTTCTCAGATTAGTTTCTTTTACTTAATAATAGACATTTAAGTTTCCTCCATGTCTTTTTATGGCTTGACAGTTGACTTGTTGTTAGCACTGAATAATATTGCACTGTCTTGATGTACCACTGCTTATCCATTCACCTTGGTTGCTACAAAGTTTTGGCAATTATGAATAAAACTACTATAAACATCTATATGCAGGTTTTCCAATAGACATACATTTTGAACTCCTTTGGGCAAATTCAAGGAGCACAATTACTGGCTTATATGCTGAGAATATGTCCAGTGTTATCAGAAGCTGCCAAAATGTCTTCCAAAGTGGCTCTATCATTTTGCATTTCCATCAATAATGAAACCGAGTTCCTGTTGCTCCATATTCTTAGCATCATTTGGTGTTGTCAATTGTTTTAGGCTTTTACCATTCTAATAGATGTATAGTAGTATCACATTACGTTTTAATGTACAATTCCGTGATAACACATGACGGAGAGCATCTTTTTATATGCTTATTGCTTATTAGCTATCTGTATATTTTCTTTGACAAGGTATCTCTTAAGCTTTTTGGCCTATTTGGATGAGGTGGTTTGTTTTATTATTGTTGAAATTAAAAGTTTTTTGTATATTTTGGATAATAGTTTTGTTTTTTTATTAGATATGTCACTTGCAAATATTTCCTCCCAGTGTGTGGCTTTTCATATAATGGAACAGAGATGTTTAATTTTAAGGAAGTCCAGTTTATTAATTGTTCCTTTCATGGATTATGCCATTGGTACCATATCTAAAAATTATCACTGTATAAGGTCACCTAGATTTTCTTCTAGAAGTTTTATGGTTTTGCATTTGACATTTTGGTTTGTGATGCACTTTGAGTTATTTTTTGTGAAGGGTGTAAATTTGTGTCTTGATTCATTTTTGACATGTAACTCTCTAGTTGTTTCAACATCATTTGTTGAAAAGATTATCTTTGTTCTACTGTAATGTTTTTGCCACTTCCTCAAAAATCAGTTTATTATTTTGTAGGTTCATTTCTGGGCTCTTTATTTGTGTTCCGTTGATCTGATTCCTGTTTTATTTTTTCCTTGTCACCATTGTGACTAATGACATCTGTTTATTGTGACGGTGTCAAACAGAGAACACACAAAAAGATGTCATTTTTCTTACTATACTTTTAGGTTAAGACAAGACAATATAATTTATCTGTAATAAAATATGGTGGAAATTCATATAAATAACTGACAAAATATCAGTTATTATTTAAATTTATCCTAAAATCACTACTTACATGATTATAAGTCTAATACAAGTGAAGAATATAAGGAAAATCCTTGATTTTTTATGTATGTAAAGTAGGGGACTGGACAGTGCTGTTAGAAAAATTTAGCAAAACACAGAGCTAGTTATTCATATGCTACCATCTGAAATGGACAGATGTGAAGTTACTCTCTAAGCATATGTTGAAGATCGAGCCATTTTATGCCTTAATTTCATGCTCTCCTTGATGCCTAGTTTATAAAGCAAGCAATCTGGTAAACTCTAACTCTATTAAGAATTCTCATAAGATAAAGTCTATATTATGTAAAACTACATCCCAAAACCCAGGACTGCATCATGTTTTATTTATATCGAAGTTTGTTTGGATTATGTTTTCCATATGGATAATACATCTATGTCTTCTTTTAAAGGGTTCCTCTGTTTAAAGAATACTCTTCAATGCCTTTTGTTCAGATATCTTTAGGATCTAGTGAAAAGAGTATCTTCCTTAAGATTTTTTTTTGAGAGACTAATATAATGTTTTCACAGCTTTTTATTTTTAAAATCATTCAAAGCTGTGAGACTATCAGACCCATTTAAAATTGAAAAATACTATACTCATATACTCTTCACCAGATTCATTATTAAAATTTTGTTACATATGCCATTGCTCCACAGTTATCCATAACAGGTACTTAATATGTCCCTTTCCCCACAACACACGCACGTACTTGTTATTTCCTGCAACACTAAGTAGTATATGAAGGACATCATAATATTTCGCTACCAAATACTTTGGTAGAATTTCTTAAGAATAAAGATTCTATAACATAAAACTAACACCATTTTCACTACCTAGAGAATACACCATCATTTCATAACACCGTCTCAATTTATATTTACATTTCCCTACTTGTCCTAAATATATTTTATCCTGTTATTAATTTTTAATCTAAGATACAATCAGGTCCACAGACTGTATTTGTTCGTTTGTATAGGTTTGAGCTGCTTTAACCCAGAGCCACTTCAATCTTCCAAACTACCCTTTGCAGTTTTTTTCTATGACATTAATTTTGTTGAAGCAACCAGGTTAATTCTCCATAGAAAATCTCACAGTGTGACTTTGCGTTTTTCTCACAGTGTTGTCTAACTTGTCTGTGCACCCTGCATATTGCCAGGACATAGAAATTTAGGTCTAACAGTCAAACGCTTGTGGTAGGTGGAAGTGATGCTCTGCCTAAATCAGATGCTACAATATTGCAGGTTGTCCCTTCTTTGTTACAGAATTTTTCATAATAAACATTTTTGATATCAAAATAAAACTATGTGAACATTTAAATGTGCAGACAGTGGTATTGCTTTTTCATTATTGCATAAATTGTAAAAATTACGTTGAACCTAATGTTCATAATAGAATAAATCAGAAATAAAACACAAAAATATAATTATCATGACTTCAATTAGTTGTGAAGGTATATGACCTAGCTTTTTAGATATTGTTGATATGCTTCACAAGGATTAATTTTATGTTAAAACTTAACTATTTACAGAGTACCAACATTAAACATTATTTCTACATGGCTATGAGGTATTTCTGGGTAAAATTAACATTTTAATTGATAAACTCAATAAAGTAGATTGATGTCTCCGATGTGAATAACTATCATTCCATCCAGTGATGGTCTGAATAGAACAAAAGCGGAGGAAGGAAGAATTGGCCCTTTCCCTGCCTCATTGCTGAGCTGGGACATCTCATCTCGTCTCATTTTCTCCTAACCCCTGAAAGGGATTAATGCTCTTAAAGAAGGATACAAAAGCAAAAATGGAGTCACATTTGATAAGCCATGTTACTAATCTAAAACTTAAAAACTAACCTCATTGGAGTTTCTGCCTTTCCTAGTAGTGGAACTTTAAAACCATCAATCTAGGATTTCCTGATCAATACTAAGGAGGTAATGTACTTAATAAAATAAAACTTTTGCCATTTCCTTCCCCCTAAAAGAAGATGATCCGGCCTAAAAATAATCCTTTCTTTTCCCTATCACACCTTCTTGCCTATAAAAACAACCCCTCTGTGTGCCCTTCCAGTTGCTAAATGGGATGCTGCCAGATTCATGAATCCCTTGAGAAAGCCAGTAAATTCTGAAAATATACTGGGTTGAATTTTATTCTTTAGCAACACTCTTGGCTCTTTTGTTTTTCAGGCCTTTGGACTCAGACTGAATTCATTGCCAGCTTTCCTGGGTCCTAGAGACATACAGCAGATTAAGAGATGCTCAGCTTCCATAATCACAGAAGCCACTTCCTAAATAAACGTGTATGTGTAATTGGTCCTGTTTCTTTGGAGAACCCTGACTAATACAAGCTTTAAATATACATATTAAAGAAAAATATTGTAGTAGCAAATTTAACTAATTTAATGGATGGAAATGATTTCTCATTAAACTGAATTAGCAAATGACCCAGCAAAATAAGACTATTTTAATTTTATAAGTCTGACAAAATTTTAATGTGAAGAAATGTGGTAATTTATATTCTATGATAACCATATCACTTCTAAATTGTAATTCATACAATTTAGACAGGGAGATGGGGGGTGACTAAGGGAAGGGAAGAGATAGAAAAACAGGAAGGCTTACCATGAATATTTCATCAAGATGAAATAAAAAGTGTCTTTGTTGTTATTTCCTTACCGAAGCCCTCTTTGCTTTCCAGGGGTTCTTCCTCAGCATAACATATTCCAGAATTGTCTCCTTCTTTAGTCCAGAAGTTTTTAACACTCACTACACTATTGCAAGATTTGGATTGGGAGAATTTGAATTTGTTCTCTCTCTCTCCATTACTTCAGAGGATGATAATTGTGAGAGAACACTGGAAGGAGAATTTACACAGCACAAACACGGTCTTATAAGGATCACATTTAGGGGTGTGCTTATGAAAGCTGAAGTTATGCAAATTAATGTCCTTAAATACAGCTCAGCCCTGTTAGCTTCCTGATGAGTCTTCTTGTGCCATTCTGGTATGAAGGACTATCACAGGGATAATAATAGCTAATAGTTTATGATTTTGTAATATCAAACAGATATTTCAGATATATTATTTATATACCTTATAAAAGTCCCACATGAAGAAAGTATTATATTTCTAATGTGGAATCTGAAATTTGCATACATATGAATTCCATGTGACCCTGCAGGCAATACCAAAGCCTTCATATCTCCATTATTCAAAGCCACCATTAATGTAAACTATAGCCAAGGCCTTTGACCAATTTTACTAAATGAGGCCCAGAGTTTTATATGGTGGAGAATGAGGGTTTTTCATGGATATTTTAAATATAATCTATGATTACATTGTGCTAATGAGGATCAAAGTCTTCATTTACTTATTCAGAACACAGATCATGGCTCTAAGTAGCTATTTTCCTTACTTAATTGTGAGGTGGAATTAATTTATGGATCAATGTAGATGCTCTGGTTGATGCTTCATTATTTCTTACCTTTAAGAATTCTGGTACATGCTATGTAATGGGGTTCAGCCTTTTTGTTTGTTTTGTTTTGTTTTGTTTCTTTTTATGCTCTTACTACTAAACAAAACATCTGAATAAGAGTGTGAATGGAATATTTAAGTAGCAGCTTCTGGGGTAATTGATTATGTAACTTGAGAAAGCTTCTTGCCCTAAAGTTACACACCCAACTCCTGTATACTTATAAATTAAGAGAAGGTAACCTAGAAAGATACCATTTGAATTCAGATCATAACCCCAGTTTTTAAACATGTGGTTATCCCGAACCATACTTACATGTTTTTTAATATTTTTCAATTTAAAAGTGCTTAAATTGCCTTACATATGTAAATTTTCTCTGATCATCCTTATGTCAGCCATAGATTGCCCAGTCTGCTAAAATAACAGAGACACAACATTCTCAGTGGAAGCTCGAAAGCTAATAAAAAGAACCAGTCCCAAAAGCACTGACTCAGGCGAAATATTTTGAAGGTTCAGGAAAGGCAGAGCAGGCCGTGTCTCCTCACATTGACCTTGCTCTTGAAGGCATCCAATATGCCCTGCTCACCACAGGAAGATCCTGAATTTAAAGTCACAGAGAATACCCTTTTGGCTGCTCCTGTGTTTTTTTTTTTTTTTTTTTTTTAATGTTAAAAGAGATCCTTTGTTAAAGCATAACCGGATCTGTAATAAATAAACAATCTAGATAAATAAATATTTGATAGCACCAAAAGAAGTTACACATAGAAATTTAAAATAGTCACAAACCACTATGATTTCAACACGTTGTAAGAGATAAATGTATAATTGAAACTAAAAACAAAAGATGCAAGATGATATAAAATTGATAGAATTGTATGGCTTGTTTTAAAACATGACTGTTTGAACAGCAAACAAAATAGTACATATGGTTAAATTAAGAAAGATAAGGAATTTTGCAGACATTCAGTTTTAAGGGTTTAGAAATACAGCGTAATTTTACAAAGTTCTAAATCGTGTTTATGTAATGCATTTTTCATGTATTACACATAAAGAAATATTGCATTATGAGATAGTGTATTTGGATTGTTATTTCATTACTGCCACCAGTTCGTTATGATATTTAATAAGTTACTTAGCTACTTTGGGCTCCTGTGCCCTCATTGGTGAAAAATAATACAATGCCTGTTTATAAGGCACCTAATAAAAGACAAAGGATTGTTCAGTTGCTAAAAATTGAAATATAATTAAGAAACAGAGAGAGAGAGAGAGGTGGGGGGGAGAAGGGGGGAGAGAGAACAAGGAATGTCTTGAAAATAATTGTTAGTATAGTTATAGATATATAGAGAAAATTAGATTGTTTTTTGGTTTTTTTTGGATGGAAACCTGATTAAAAGAGACCATGACAATTCAAAATTCAAAATTGTCCTTAGTTTATTATTTTTTTACAGGCAGAAAAGAGCCTAAGTATTCTGCTCAGGTAATAAGAAGTGGGTATTTTCTAAGTCTATTTCTGAGGGTGGGACAAGGAGGACAAAGAAAAAGGAAGGTGTCCCAGAGGAAGGAGTCAAGAGCAACTTCTTTGGAACAATAATGGACCTAATCAAGGAATATTCGTTACTCCTGGGTAGGGGAACATTTTAATATTAGATTAACAGTATTTTAGGATTGCAGTGATCAGTACTTCCATGAGTCACCCCCTTTTTTCTGAATGGAAGTATTTATTTGAATTATTTTGACTCTCAGTATTTTATGTTGAATATGTGAATGTGTGTGTGTAGAATAGGGAGCAGGTAACTTACATCTGGACCGATGTAGAGAGAGACTATAATGTGATCTTGGGTTTTGAGCCTGGGACTGTGTTTGGATGAGAATTTTATGATGTCTGCTTTAGGGAAGCCTGAATATATGTTGCATGCAGAATAAAGGGATATGAATCGTGTTTCTCTGTGACCAGAATGACAGGCTATGGTAGAATATATTATTAGTCAACAAACATTAACTCTCCACTTTACACCTGAACCTGATAGAGGTGAAGCTGGATACTTGAAAATTTAGATGTTGTGTTTATCCAGTAAATTTCTTTGGCCTACAGAATAAAGGAAAAGAGACAGCATTGCCCTGCTTTAAGAAACATTGCAACTATTATCTAGCTCTTCTAAGCAGCTGTGATGTACTCTTTCAGCTTGGAACCCAGACTCTGAAGACTTGAGGTGCTCACTTGAACTTAACACACATCCCAAAGCAGAGCCACCTCAATGGCCCCTGGATCCCTGGATGAGAAAAATAAAAAATAAAAAAGCTATATAAGCAACTGAGATTTTGGAGATGTCAGTTATGCAAAATTTGTTGCAAAAGTTAATTCATATATATAATTCATATATACAAGATGAAGGTGTCTAGGGAAAAGATTGTTTCCCCTATTTCTTAGGCATGGGCTAAGACACTGTTAAAAAAAAAAAAGAGATCTAATATAGTGGTTCCCAATTATCAGACATGGACAGGTTGCAGTCCTCTGCACTATGTTCAAATGATGTTACAAAATCAATCAAGATCCTGAGCTAGATATGAACTGGCTGCTTTGAGTAGCAATATATCTAACAACAGTCTAGCTTCCGCCAGAGAGAAGGGAATCAAAAGCTATTTAATCAGAAACTGTAGTTGTCCTGGTTATGCTAGAGCAATAGTTTACTATTCTACAGTCAAAGCATTGTGTTAGGCAATGCTAAATTTGAAGATAAACAGAAAATGATTTTTTCTAAATCCATCTAGACAGGATTAACAAAAATAAACATGACAACTATAACAATGAAAAGAGTAAGTGAAACAAGAAGAGTCAAAAAGTATCATTAGGTTTAAGAATATAGAGAAGAAAGAGGAGACAATTTAGAATATGGAAAAACTGGGCTTGAATTCTGGTTATTCCATAAGCAGAATACTTGGGTATATCAATTTAACCTATATGAACTTCAATATCATAGTCTATAAACAGTGGCTATATATGCTTTCCTTCAAGGTTTATTGTAAACATTTAAATATATCATATATGTATAGGTCTAAGCACACTAATAGATGACATGTTTATGGAGTGGTGGAGCAGAGCAAGAAGACAGGAAAGAGTTTGATGGGAAAAGTAGTAATTGCTGTAATGACTTGCAAAATATACAAGATTCCAAAGCCTAGAAACATATATAGAATAAGTGGTTCTTTCCCTACCAAAGGTGAGAAATTTTAAAACTAATGTACCTAAATATCAACCAGTAGGTTCTGGTAATACTTTATTACATGTTTTTTTCAGGATAAAACTTGGTAGAAAACACAACAATAGAGCAACTCAAAGAAATGAATATAGTGGATTGCAATATAAAGTGAAACAAGTATAATCCCATTCAATTTTTGTACGTTTCTCTGCCAAAGCCTATATAAAGTTGCCCTGTGAAGTTTTAATAACTTATTCTTATATATTACTTTGGTAGAAAAAAAAAAACAAAACTTAAAGCTCACTGACCATTAAGTAGTTAAAGGTGTTCTTTAGTTTTAAAGGTATAGTTTTTCAAGTATATAAGTATAAACTTATATATTATTTCTATGCATTGAGGTATGCATCAAATATGTGTATAAAATATTTATGTATTTTGGTTTGAACTCCAGTCAAAATAATGATGAAATATGTTATTTTTTCACAAATAATAATCAAAATTTTAAAAATTTTCAAATATCTAGCGCTGTTTTTATTATCTCTAAATACTATTAGTACCTTTCAAATTCTTTAAATGTCATTTGTAGCTCTTGGATTTCGAGCATAGATAGTACCTTTGGAATTAAATGAGCTTGCTCACTGAGCTCCAAATACTTAATCTGAATTTATAAATATAATTTTACAAATTGATAGGTATTAAAATGTAAATTTCATTATATTTTAATTATCTTTATTTTTCTCAAATATATTTTTTCTGAACCACTTGCTTCTGTTTTTTCTATTTAAGCTACTTTGCATTTCATTGACCTATGTTTCAGAAGGAAAGATTTTACTCTCCTTTAACTAAATAAGTGATGAGAAAAAATCCCTGTGTATAGTATTCTCTCAAATATCCTTAAAACCTATAAGAGGTGCTGCTCTTAAGCCTCTAATAAATGGTGCTTGGTGACAATCCAATCACTCAGCCCTAGTACAGATGAAGTATCAAGCCGTCAGTTATACTCTCTCCATACTCAGATGCATGCTACTACATTCTTGCAAATCATAACCTTTTTTAAAACAAAGGTAAAATATAAAAGTGCTTCAGCTACTTAAATATTAAGAATCACCTCAAATGATCCAATAATATAGGTAAATTTGTTTTTAAAATCTTTCTAGAACTTATACATACCATTAATTTTAAATCATCCATAATTTTATTGTTCTGTTTTAGTATATAAATATACATGGATTCTAAATGAGTTACTGTCTTTCTATAATTCTTCCACATTTAAGAGGCTAAAGAATTTTGAATATGAAAAGTAATCTACTATTAACTTTGATTAAAAACAAAAAACCCTCTCTTATCTATGCTTAAATGAATTCTTCATGTCAGAAAACTCAGGAAAAAAAAACAAAGAATATAAACTTGGGATCTCTGTCTGCTGAGCAGGGGACTCAGCAGGTACTATGATATGGGTTTGCCTTAAGTTTGAGGAACAGTTGTCATGGCAACTGAATTTCTATGCATCACTGTTTGTATAGAATCAGAAATAGGACTGAGAAATAAGTTCCCTTGTCAGAAACAGAGAACACAAGAAAGTAAAATTTTGCAGTTAACTTTACCAGAAAAAAAAAGTAGGTATATCCATGTGTGCGTTTGTGTGTGTGTGTATACATGAGTGACTGTGTCTGTGTTTTGAGAAAGAAAAAATGAAGCATCAGTGTAAGAATCAGAAGCCATTACTTCTTTTCTTGCAATGCATACATGTATCTGAATTTCATTTAATAATCGTATAAAGTTTATAATGAGATTATATATTTTACACTTAACTTATTGAAATTGAACCAGGTTACTAAATTAGCCAAAAATTTGAATGTACCTTTAATCATTCTATGTATATTTTAAAATAAATGTTATAATAAAGACAGACAAATAAAATAAAGGGGTTTTCCCTTTATGAAATCCATTATGTAAATTAAATCATGTTGTGTATAGTGACAAATATTAACATTTATGACACATAGAATAATGAAGTATGCTCCTTAAAATGGCATAGTAACTAAATGTAATAACTATTGATGGTAATATTAAGTTAAATAATGGATTAAATAAAAAATAAAACAAAAATTACCTTCAACTCATTAAGGAGAATAAGTCTTGGTAAATATTAACTGAAGAGTCCTTTATTTACTAGCGGGTCTGCTTGTAAATATTCAGAGACTGAGGCAGAGCCACTGTTTTAGTCAAATAAATAGGAAGATATAGAAAACTAGGGACAGAACGCTGGTGTAGTTTTGGGAATCCTTATAGTTCTTTATTCTTTCTTTTTTTTTTTTTTTTCTGTTGAAGGCTATCTGGAGTCTTTGCAATCTGAGCTAATACAAAGAGCATTGCTCTGAAAAATTGTGCACTGATTTTTGTGTTGAAATAACTACTCTTTTCTTTTTTCAGTAATGTCCAGAGATGTAATATCTAGGTCATACTCTTAAGTTTTTTTTTTTTTTAATAAAATAAATTACCGGGTTATTTTCTAAGTAGTTGGACCAGCATCAGTGTAGGAGAGATCCATTTTCTTGATATCTTTGCTAGCATATATTTTCACTTTTTAGTGTTGGTCGTTTTAGTAGATATGTTGTAATGTCTCATTGTGGTCTTACTTTATGTTTACCTGGTGGCTAGTGAAATTGAAACACCTTTTCATTTAATGTCAGTGTGTACATCCTCTTTTGTTAAATATTGCTTCATGTCTTTTGCACATTTTGTATTTGAGTTATTTGGGTTATTTATGATTGAGTTTTGAGAGTTCTTTATATATTTTAGAGATGGGTCTTTTGGCAGATATGTGGTTGGCTAAGATTTGATCCAAAATTTAACTTATTTTTTTTAATTTTAGCAGTTTTTCATAGAACAACATTATTAATTGTCATTTTATTTGTTTTACATTTGTCTCTGATTTTTTTCTCTGTCTTCTTATTGCTTTCTGTTGGCCATCTTGAACATTTTTAAAAAGTTCACTTTGACTTATTTTTAGTGTTTTATGCAGATCCCCTTATGTAACCTTTTTAGCGGTTGCTCTAAGTATTCTATTAATTATATAAATAACAAATTCTATTGTGTCAACATTTTGCTAGTTGGAGTTAAGTATCAAAAGCTTACCTCCCTTATATCCCTTTACTACACTGCATTTATTTGCATACATTGGCAACCACATTAACAAGTTTATAATTTTTGCTTAAACATCAACATGATTAAGAAACTCATGTCAAAAGAATGTTTATTGTATTTACCAAGAATTTTACTTTTCTGTTTTCTATCTTTCTTCCTAATATTCAAAACTTCCTTCTTTTATTTTTTTGTATTTGGAGAACCTCTTTTAGTCATTTTTTAGAGTAGGTCTGAAATTGACAAATTCACTTGATTTTCTTTCATTTGAAATGCCTTGATTTTCCCATCATTTCTGAAGAGTGTTTTCACTCTATGTAGAATCCTAAGTTGACAGTTCATTTTTTTCAGCACTTGAAAAATATCACATCACTTCTTTCTGATCGCCATGATTTCTGATGAGCAAATCACTGTCATACAAATTGTTTTTCCCATATACATATAATCAGTGCTTTGTTTCTTTGGCTACTTTCAAGAATTGTTATTTGCCTTTAGTTTTCAAAAGTTTCATTATGGTTGGGTGGGAGGAGTTAGAAGAAGGTAAAGGGAGACTAAATGGTGACTGGAGGAGACTTGATTTGGGTGGGAGACTTGACTTTATTACTATGTGCCATGACAGGGGTTTCTTTGAGTTTATTCTATTTTTTAGTCATTCACCTTCTTAAATATGTAGATTTATGCTTAATATTAGCATTCTTTGTTTTGTTTTGTTTTGTGTGTCAAATCTGGGGAGTTTTCAGCAATGATTTATTGGAATATTTTTAAGCGTCACCCTCTTTTCCTTCTCGTTATGAAATTCTAACGACACAAATGTTTTATATTTTGTTATAATCTATATGTCCTTGAGATTATGTTCATTTTTCCCCAGTCTATTTTTTCTCTGTTGTTCATACTGGATAATTTCTATTGACTTATCCTCAGAATGACTTCTTCATTCTGCTATTGGGCTCATCAACTAAGTTATTTTTCAATTATTATACTTTTTTAGTTCTATAATTTCCATCTGGTTCTTTATTATATTTTCTTTGCATTTGCTGAAATTTTCTAGTTTTTATTTGTATCAAGTATGTTCCTAATGCTCCTTCAAATACTTTTTATAATGGCTACTTTAAAACCTTGTGAGATAATTTAATACCTGTGTCATTTTATTATTGGTTTATGTTGATTATCTTTTCTCATTCTGTTTGAGATCCTCTTGATTATCAGTATAATCAGTGATTGTTGATTGTAATCCAGACATCGTGAGCCCTGTATTATAATATTCTGGTTCTTATTTAAATCTTGTGCTGTAGCATGCCTCCTCTGACACTGCTCTGATGGGTGAAGGGGAGCACCACCTCATTATTCACAGGTTGAAATTTAACTCAGCTTCTGGACAAAGGGTGGGAGAAGGGTAGGGGGTTTCAGGGTCTCTTTGTTACCACTAGGTAGAATGAAGTGGGTGGTCAGACTCCTGTTAGGTCTTTGCTGACACCTAGCAATCTGACTGGAAGGGGTAGGATCAAGTTATTACTGCCACCTATGAGGCTTCCACTAATACCATGAAAGGGTGGTCTTGTTCCTAAGGAGTGGTGATGAAAATCCTGACTCTTCACTAGTATTCTTCTGACACCATCCTAGTGGGGAGGGAAAGAAATATCTTGTTACCTTTAATGGGGCTAGAAATCCAGGCTCCCTGTATAGTCTTAACTGAAAGGGGTATGAGAGAAGGGTTAGAAAGGGGACTTTGTTATTGCCATGTGCAGACGAAATACCAGACTTCCCACTCGGCCTTCTCTGAGGCCACCACGGTGGGACCTCCTCCCACCAGGATAACGGTAGACATCTCATAGGTTTCCACTCGATATTTGCTGGTGTGAGTGAGAGTGAGGCTGTAATTTTTTTCTCTGTGTCTAAAATAGATTTTCTTCTCTTTGTCTAAGGTAAATTTTTTAATATCTAAGAGTTTCTGTCTAAAACTTTCTGTCTTATTGGCTGTCCATTCATAGATTTGGCTAGAGAAAGCAGACATTCTGGAGACTTTTCTTTTACCTATTGTCATTTCCAAGTTTATGACTTCGCCATAATCCAATCTGGACTATATAAGGCAAAAATAAAACCTGGAGAACTCAACACTATGTCATTTGTCATTACCCAGTTTGTCTTCTTCTCCCTACATTCTATGTGTATGTGTATGCCTGTATGTGTGTGTGTGTGTATGTGTATATGTGTGTGTGAGTGTGTGTAGTTTACTTAGCCAGAGGTATAAGGAAGAGTCTCTCTACTTCACTTTTTCAGAAGCAAAAATCGGGCTACATTTTTAGAATACAGTAAGAGTCTCTCAGCACGTCACCACTCCCACCCTGCCCATCATTCCTTTCATGCAGTTTTGTCTAATAGCAGCAACGATTCTACCAAAAGTAAGCTGCTACCATCCTCTGCTCAACACTCTCCAACAACTCTCCATGATACCCAGAATTAACTTTTAATTCCTTATATGGCCCATATGGCTCTATGTAACCCAGCTCTCCACAGTTATCTCTTTTGCTACTAGCTTTCCCCACAACTTAGCCCATGTTGGTCTTTTGGAGTTTATGTCCCTAGAACACTCTACATCTGTTCCCTCTTAAAGGCATTTAACTCTGTCCTAGAAACAACTGCCTAGTTATTGAAATGGCTCATTTACTCATTGCTTTTAGATCTCTGCTAAAAGGAAAATCTTCTAAGGACTCTTCCTATCAATCTGTCTAGAACAGCATCATTGTCTCAGTCACTTTTTGTTTTTTAATATTGTTTTTACTTTTTTAACCAGACTAAATTTTAAAAGTAGGTACTTAATAACTACTAGTTAAATTAAGCTGAATTATTTAAATTAAGTAGATAAATCACATAAAAACAGAAACAGAAAATTTTATATATTTTTTACCTAATTGTTGGCTGGAAATTTATTTGAAAATATTTAGTAGCAAGATCTGTGCTTGGGTGTGTGTTAATTTTTTTTCTTTTTGATAAATAGCATTCTCATTTTCAAATGTATGATTATATTATCTCTTGAGTGCTCCACATGGAAGAAACTGATTCCTCCCTATACACTAATTGATATGAGCTTACTGATAGTATTTTTTAATCTTATAAATTTTCACTTAATTATCTAATTTATAATTGTATTTTAGGATTAATTAAGATTAGACATTTTGCCTCTAATATTAGAAAGAAATGTTATTACATCCTTGAGCCTCTAGACAACTTAGTCAATTTGTCAGTAAACAGCATCCAGGAAGCAACAAAATGAACTGGACTCCTGGCTCTGTTTATTGTTTTGATTTCAACTCACTGTTAACCGTGGGAAAGTAATTTCACCTTCTGTGACCAAGTTTTGTTGGTATAGAAAGGAAATAGCAATGCTGAATTCTCATGGGTGTTATGTACAGTAATTCATTTTTGAAGTCATCTTAAAGATTTTTATATCCACAAAGTGCAAATTGCTATTTGAACTTTAACACCCAAGTCAACCCACCACTCAGCCTTGATTCATATGAAAGTCTGTGAGTTTTTTCTACAATGTGATATTTTCAAGGGAAATTTTTGATTACTTCTTAAAATCATTAAGTAACATTGCAATTGGGAGCAAAATAATCTATGATAAGTCCAATAAATTAAGCATATAAACGCTCTTTTATGCTTTATCTTAATTTTTAAATCCTTATTTTTGTTAGTACAATTCCTCAATCGCAAGCATTTTCCTAACCATTTATCAAGTATACTTTAAAAATAGCTCTTTTTCTTTTTATGTTCCAAAAGGAAACCCATATTTAATTTGTGACACATTTATGTTAGATAAACTTCAAGGAATGGGCAATACATACATGAATATCTTACACTTGGCAAATAACAGATTGGAGGAAAGAGCCAACAATTAAATATCACAATTTGAAATACATTAAAAAAGCAAAAACCAACCAAAAGAAAACACAAGAAGCCCGCTTTGGACTTCAAAAGTTGACTGGCACAATATATGTTTAAATGTTTGAAATGTTATAACATTACTAATAAATACATGCCTGGTTTAAAGTAAAAAGAATTCTAAAGAACCAATGGATATTACCATAACACAACTCTCTGGCGAAATCGAATATTACACACTAGTTTTTTTAAGTGAGAGGATGCTGTCCTATCTTGACTCTTTCAAAAGGGCAAGAGCAAATGTTTAATTTCCAGATTAGCAGAGACCTCACAGCAGCTCCATCAAAACTTTGAATCAGATTTAAGTCCTCATCCCCTTCACTCAACCAACTTTCAAATGACCTCTTTAAGATAATATTTTCTAATTTGGTTTATTTGTGTGTGTGTGTTTTTTCTTTTTCTCCTCTCTTTCTCTAAGATGAAGAGGGATCATAATGTTGAACCTCTTTTTGGTAGCATTATGTAACATTCAATTTGGCCAAGAAGCCAGAAGAGTAGAACATTCTACATAGAGGATATAGGCAGTGAAAAGACATGCAAAAGCCAAGAGCATTTCTTGTATTTGTCACTGGGGGCTTCAGCATGAAAGAAACGGTTACAAAAGGTAAGATAGGAAATATAGCTATAACTGGAGGACCCTAGTGACAGATTTGTGATGGCATTTTATGTTATCACATTTAATGCTTGCACAGCCTCTAGAAAGTTAATATAATTGTTCCCATTTTACAAATGAAGAACATATTTTTCAGAGAAAATAAGTGACATGCTAATGTCCCAGAGAGTGACAGATTCTAGACTCGCACTAGATATGTCTGATTTCACATCCTGTAATTTTATACCTTACCACACCAAGCATTAAAGCTGCAATCAATTCTGGATTCTCTTCATCTTCCCTCATCCAAAGCATTAAGGTGATTGTTCTAGGAATTTTCACATTATATCTTCCCTTCATAGTTACCTGCTTAGGTTACATTGACTGCTTTTGATAAACTCACTCAACAATACTTATTCTACATTAGGGATTGTGAATAGTGCAGTCAATAAAATGTTTATCTCTTATAAAGCTTGTAATGGAAGTGTCCTAACATGTATACTATAATATTAGTGTGGACTCACCGTGCAGAATACAGGAATGTGTCATGGTCTGAAATATTTATGTAACACTAAATCTTCATCAAAACCCCATATCATATGTCTAAAACACAAGAAAAATTTTAAAATTTTGCTTCACCATTTTTATTTTAAAAGAAAAAAGATCACAAACTTGTGGTTAACCTTAGAAAATGGAGATTATATTTCAATCTGGAAAATTAGCTCATTGTGCAAAAATATCCATATTATATTAGCTTAAAAATAAATTAGTGTAATATGTATCTTTGTCTATATTTATATCCATATCTATCTATCTGTCACATATATACATGTGTATATATTGTACAGGAACAAATGTGGCCCTATATAGTAGAGTTTATGAAGGTTATGCTCTTCAGAGACACATTACTTCTCCCATTAACTGTTTCTCAATATTAATATATGGAATTCATTTATTAAGCACTAAAACTGTGACCTTTTTGAAAAGGAAATTTTTCCTAACCTCTAGGCAGTAGTCTGCATGTCACATTTTAGTGATTTCAATTTAGCAAAACAAATTCTGAACACACCGCTTTAAAAATAGAACCGAACATGTGAATTAAAATATATTGAAAACAAAATTAAATTCTTAACTTCAGAATGTAACTTTCTTGTTTCTGTGAATATCTGTAACTATATCCTACTTCTCTGGCTGCTTCTGAATTTCTAGGCCGAAGTAGAACAACATTCTAAGGGTTCATGGAGAAAGCACCAACATTAAAGCTGTGGCCAGTCTTGGTGCTTCCCATGGTCAGCTTTAAAACCTTGAACACAGCCCGTTGTATCATGGGACCTTATTCCCCTTATAGCATAATGAAAATGTTCAAATAAATTATTGATGAGATCTCTTTGAAGCCTGGGACAAGGAGTTTCTATTCCTTTTTGGGGAGACTTCAGCTCTTTATGCCTGGCATATATCTCCCCTAAATTTGGCATGTTGCATCAAGGAAAATCTTAGAAAATGAAACATGATACTACTGCACAAATTACATTTTCCAGAAATTTAACTCAAGTATATACTTCTTAGAGTTTCAATAAGGCTGATTGAAATGACAAGAAATAGCCATTTTGAAAACTCACAAGGTGATCCTGTGTGATTATACATGTATCAAAAATATTAAGGTTGTTTAGAATGCACAGCTACCTAAAACCTGTGTATATTTCAGAATAGAATTTAAATTTCAGTTTAAAGTATGTGATTATCTCTAGATTTACCTTAGGCATATATGAATGAAAAAGATCGATGTTTAATTCATATTCTTTAGTAAAAAAAGAGGATATTTAATAATTACAGGTTGATATTATTACATCAACTTTACCTGACAAGGCAACCAACTAGAAAGATTTTGAAACCAAAGGATGACATCTAAAAAGGAGCAAATATAGGAAAATAAAACCAGACACAATGGTAAGGCTATAAAAATGATTTTATCTAATTTTGTTTCACTTTACATTGATGTACATTATTGGCATAATACTTTTTCTCTTAAAGAGAAATTAATTTGACACAGCTTGGACATGTTTTATTGAATGAAATTTCTTTAGCATTATTAATAAATGTTTAATTAGAAATTTAAATTTAGAAAGTACTTTCTTACTCATCATTTAACTTTATGCTTCCAGTAACATTTTTTTCCCAGAAAGTAAATATTAAAACCCATTTTATAAATATGGAAAACTATGGCCAAGAAGATGAGTATTCCTCATAGAAAAGCCTGTGATAAAACCAATGTTTCTGTCTATAACTGAACCATACTTATTTATTTATTTTTGTCTCTAGATTTAAGTTAAAGAAACATCATTAATTCTTGATAACATTAGTTTTCATTTTTAAAATTCTCTACCTACATTAAATAAATAAATAAATAAATAAACTTAGGTAACAATTTACCAGATTTTAGAGTTCTAGCAAACACTGCTTGACCTTGGTTGAATTACTAATAAAAACATTAATGTGCCCCTAAATCAGCACACAAATGGACTGTAGCTATTTCATGTATGCTCTCACCATCTGCTGAAGAGTGTAATCATCATTGCCATAAACATAAACATTTGTAATTTATTACACACCAATGACATCGTGCTAAGGTTATTAAACTTTTAATCATTTATTTACACAGGATTTCATGATTTACAATGTGCTTTTATATGTAGTGCATTATCCCATTTTAACTTCATAACAAACTTAAAAGTGAGAGAGAAAGGTATGTCTGTCCCCATTTTATATATGAGGAAATTAGGCCAAAATAAATGACATAGTGTTTGCAAAATGTGGAGTTAGAAGTACAAATTTAGTGTTTTTCACATTTGTTTTGGCTTATCCCCAAACTAAACAAAATAACTCTATTTGTTGTCTTCTGACAGAACATTAATACTGAGAACAAACCAAATTATTAAAAACTGTAAAACATTCAAACGGGAGAAATAAATGAAGAATGAAGGAGCCTAGCAGATAATTTATCTGGAGGTGGCAATTTGACAAAGTATTTTTTTAGAATGTGAAATATAAACCTAAAACTGTAAACAAATTATAGTCTTAACGTTAATTAATTATTATATTTATTAAGTAAAACTATAAGAAAGAAATAGCTTCTAATTTTATCACTTTAATATTAGTAATAGAACCCACCAAAGTTTGAAAGTCATTTTTTGATGCTCTATAAATTACCAAAACAAAGTTTTCTGATGGAAATTGACTTGTCTTAAATTAAATATTCACACAAAATAGTGATGCCTTCTTCCTTCTTAAAATACCTTTTCATAAAAGGCAGCATCTACTTCTGTATTAAACTTTTATCTAGAGAGTTAAAAGTTTTATAAGGTTTAAGGTTATAAATATTAAAATGAAGTTCAGTTAAAGGAAGTGAGATGAAGCTTTCCGTTTTTTTTTTTTTTAACTCTTACTTTTTATATAGAACATAAGAACTAAAATAGAGTGAACTGCACAAATCCCCTGAAGGACAATGGTGATTGACTGTTTTTCCTTTTATGTGTCATAACTGGTATTCTAAGACTCAGTTAAAATAAATATTAATCTGGACAGTTACTTTCACTGATTTGAATTACTGATGTATTTTTTATACCTGAGTTTAATTATGTAATTTAAGCTTCCACTTCTCCAGCCTATGCAACATTAAGTAATACTTTTAATCACAGTAAAAGACAAATAGTAAGCTGGTAGTCAACTATCAAGCCCTAAATATATCATTTTTATGAAAACAAATTCACAATAATTTCAGTATATTATCATTAACATCTGTGTGTTTCAAAATGGCCTTGTAAAATCTTGAAAGTGTTTTTATATGCATTTATTAATTTTGTGACAAAAATTATTATACTAGAAAAATGAATCTCATATTTCCCATTACTAGCTACAGCAGATAAATATTTCTCTAATATTATACTTGGAATATAATTGTAGTAGAAATGAATACTGGCAAATATAAATCAAATTCCCAAGCCAAGTTGAGTTGGCATATAACATATATCACTGGAAAAGATATTGGACATGTCTAGGTCACAGATTTCCACAAAATTAGATATGGGGGGTGAGGAGTTAGGGTGCTCTATAAAATAATAATCAATATATTTTCTCATGGAAACATTGCGGGCCGTATGAGTTATCCGTAATGTTGCAGAAGTATAACAGGTTGAGATTTCATAGCATTTCATTTCATCACAATTAGTAATACTCTGTTTTTTCCTAAAACCAAAATCTACACAATGACTCATTTGAAGACATTTCTTTTTCTGGTCCTACGTAATGAGTGAAAATGAATTAACAGGTGGTGGCATTCTTTTTGTTTGTTTGTTTGTTTTGCTTTGTTTTTCTTTTTCTTTTTTTAATGTATTTTATTGATTATGCTGTTGCAGTTCTCCCAATTTTTTTCCCTTTTCCTCCTTCCACCTGGTATCCCATTCCCTTCAGTAGTCCCACCCCCCCTTAGTTCATGTCCCTGGGTCATGCATATAAGTTCTTTGGCTTCACCCTTTCCTATATTATTCTTAACTTTCCCCTGTCTATTTTGTTCCTACCAATTATGCTTCTTCATCCCTGCACCATTTCCTCATTCTCCCCTTTCCCCCTCCCAGCTGATAACCCTCCAAATGATCCCCTTACCTATGATTCTGTTCCTGTTTTGGTTGCTTGCTTAGTTTGTTTTTAACTTTGTTTTTATTCTTTAGATTCAGTTGTTGAGAGTTATGCGTTTGTTGTCATTTTAATGCTCATAGTGTTCATCTTCTTCTCTTTCTTAAATGTGTCCCTTTAACATTTCATATAATAAAGGCTTGGTGATAATGAACTTCTTTAACTTTACCTTGTCTGGGAAGCACTTTATCTGTCCCTCAATTCTAAATGATAGCTTTGCTGGATAGAGTAATCTTGGTTGTAGGTCTTTGATTTTCATCACTTTGAATACTTCTTGCCAGACCCTCTTACCGACAAAATCTCTTTTAAGAAATCAGCTAATAGTCTAATGGGGATTTCTTTGTAAGTAACTCTGCTTTTCTTGCTGCTTTTAAGATTCTTTTTTTATCTTCAAACTTTGGCATTTTAATTATGATGAGTCTTGATGTGGTCCTCTTTGGGTCCAACTTGTTTAGGACTGTCTGTGCTTCCTGAACTTGTATGTCTATTTCCTTCACCAAATTAGGGAAGCTTTCTTTCATATTTTTTCCAAAAATTTTTCAATTTCTTGCTATTCCTCTTCTCCTTCTGGGCCCCTATGATTTGGATATTGGTGCATTTAAAGTTTTCCCAGAGGTTCCTAATCCTCTTCTCATTTTTTTAAATTCTTGTTTTTTCTTTTTGTTTTGGGTGAATGTTTATTTTTTCCTTTTCTTCCAACTCATTGATTTGAATCCCAGATTCCTTCCCATCACTGTTGGTTCCCTGTAGATTTTTCTTTATTTCACTTTGTATAACCTTAAATTCTTCCTTTATTTTGTGGCTGTACTCAATCATTTCTCTGAGCATCCTTATCTCCAGTGTTTTGAACTCTGCATCTGATATGTTAGCTATCTCCATTTTGTTGAGTTATTTTTCTTGGGTTTTATTCTGTTCTTTCACTTGGGCCATATATTTTTGCCTCCTCAATTTGGAAGCCTCCTTGGTTTTGTTTTTGTATACTAGGAAGAGCTGCTTTGACTCTCTGTCTTGGTAGTATTGTCTAATGCAGTAGGTGTCATAGGGTCCAGTGGTACAGCCTCCCCTATCACCCATGCTGGGTACTCTAGGTGTGCTCTTTCTGTGGGCTGAGTACATACTCCTCTTGTAGTTGAGACTTGGTTGCTGTCGACAAATCAATGGAAGGATTCACCCAGGCTAGTCAGCTTCAAGGACTGGCTATGACCACTGACCACCAACCTCTGTCCTTATTATAAAATCAGCTGTGCAGGGGCAAGGTAGTGGTGCTCCAACATGGCCTGTAGCTGTCCATTGAGTGTTCTGATCCTGGGGTTTCCCAGGTGGTCCCCACTTGTGTTTTGCCTTGGGCACCCTGCCTGAGCTGTAAAGAAATCCGGGATGGCTGTTACTTGTGTCGGGTTTTGAGATTCCCAGGCAAAGCCAAGCTGTGAGTCTGAGCTGGCTGCTGCTGGTGCCATATCTGGGATTCACTGATGCCAGCTGTTGATTGTTTGAGAGAATTTAGGAAGTTGTGAAGCATGAGCCACAAACAGCCATTCATATGAAACAGCGGGTTGGGTTAGCCCGTAAATTTGGTGGGACAGAGCTCTGGGGATCTCCAAGGCAGGTCAAACAGTGTTAGCCAGGTTGATGGAGTCTCAGATATGGCACTAGCTGCTGGCTCTGTGATGGAGAGGGTTTTGAAAAGAGAAGATGACCTCATCTCACCTTGATGCTAGACACTTCAGTTTCTCCTTGTTTACCACTGGTGCCTTTCAAGCTGCTACCTCAATGCAGAGCACAGAGGGAATGAGTCTGAGTAGGTGAGTCTGTGTGTGGGACCTAAAAATGAACTGCTTGGGGCTCCAACAATTTCTTCCACTGACTCAATCCTCACTGGTTTTTGCAGCCAGAAGTTGTGGGGACTTATCTTCCTGGCACTGGCACCTTGGTCTTGGGAGCTTGGTGTGGGGCTGGGACTCCTGGCTCCTGAGATATCTATCCTGAATTTTTATCCACCACACGTGGGTGAGAGTTCAGCCTATTCTGCATCTGTGCCCCTCCTACCAGTCTTCATGGATTGATTTATTTAATTCTGTGGTTGTCAGACTTCCATTCACATGATTTCTGATGGTTCTGGCTAATGGTTATTCTATATTTTAGTTGTAATTTTTATGTGATTGTAATAAGAGGCAAGCAATGTCTGCCTAAACTACCATCTTGACCAGATTTCCAGTAGTTGCATTATTTATTCATGTTGCCTTCAGCTCATTAGATTATACATTTTATTATAGGAAATCTTAGTGTTTTCTTAACATTCATTTAGGCAGTGTTCTTAGCAATTAACATGTATTTGGATAAACCAATGAGGCAGATATTTGATATTCACCAGATAGAACATATGCATAGCCCTGTTAAAAGGCAAGCATTTCATAGAGACACTCCATGAATCAAATTTAACTCAATACAAGAAAGAAATTCCAACACTGACATTGTCTAAAGGAGGTAGTAAGTTACACA
This sequence comes from Furipterus horrens, assembly GCF_987537825.1. Taxonomy (NCBI): domain Eukaryota; kingdom Metazoa; phylum Chordata; class Mammalia; order Chiroptera; family Furipteridae; genus Furipterus; species Furipterus horrens. The sequence goes on along the minus strand of NW_028327182.1, from coordinate 24,749,079 downwards.
TTAACTGAACCATTTAACTGTACATGTGAGGATGCCTCACTTATTTGGGGTCTTTCCACCTGTGATTTATGATTCTATCTGCCCTTGTTATTATGGACTGTTAAATTCCTAACTCAAATAATTGGAAATAAGTGTTTTTCCACAGTTGGTATTATAGAAAGTTATTTTGATTTGTCAAACTCAAATATTTATATTAATTTTATTCTTCTATATAACAAATATTTCCAATATTTCAGACAACTAGATTTTGTATTATTTATGATTGATCTCTCCTTCTTTAGCAGCTGTATAAGGCACTGATATTCAATTCAGTTCATACTAGAATCCAAATTTCAAATATGTAGCAAAAATTATGATGCATAGTAAAAAGTGTTTGTTCAATCAGTGATGGAATTCAAAGTTAATGAAGCCATAATAAAATATTGGTTATGTCTCTTTTTAATGTAGTATAAATATTCTTCATTTAAAACTACAAATTATCTCCTAAACCATAAACATAAATACAAAAATCAATAGCCTCACCCTATGAGAACTAGTAAGAAAGGTAAGGTGCAATTCTGAAGAACATTTATTTATCAAACTTCTTCAGTGAGGAGAGTTTTGGTGTAGCTATATTCTAAAGGAAGAGACATCTTCTGGGACGGTAGCTAAACAAAAAATTAAAAACAATATATTTTATCTTTTAAATTAGAAGCTCCCACTAAACTGAAACTGTGCCATATTTATTAATTTTGAATTTAATAAAATTATTTAAAATATTAAAGGTTCTAAGCATTCCATAACATATTTTAATAATAATTAATTGCTCTGTATTATATTTTGAATACCTAACTTTGTGTGTCAATATTTAGTAATATTAAAAGATTTATTAAAAACTTAAAAAACCCTGACCAATATATCTCACTTGGTTGGACATCATCTGAAAAAACGAAGGGTCAATGGTTCAGTTCCCAGTCAAGGCACACACCTGGGTTGTGGGTTTATCCCATGTTGAGTGTGTGCAGAGGCAATGGATCAATGTTTCTCTTTCACGTTGATGTTTCTCTCCATCTCTCTCTCCCCCCCCCCCTAAAAATAAATAAATAAAATATTTGAAAAAATGTAAACATATTTAAATTTAAAAATAAAACAAAATCTAACTTGGATTTTTAAAATTATTGACACTATTACAGATATCCCCTGTTTTCCCTGCTTTTCCTACCTGCACCCAGCTCCACTCCCTGCCTTCACCACATTGTTGTTTGTGTCCAAAGGCTATGAATATATATGTTCCTTGGTTAATCTCTTCCAGTCCCCTCCACCTCCCTCACCTCTGAGATCTTTCAGTCTATTCCATGTATCCATGTCTCTGGTCTTATTTTGTATGTCAGTTTATTTTGTTCATTAGATTCCACATATGAATGAGCTAATGTGGTATTTCTCTTTCTCTGACTGACATATTTTCCTTAGCATAATAATCTCTAGGTCTATACATGCTGTCCCAAAGAGTAAGAGTTCCTTTTCTTTTTACAGTTGCATAGTATTTAATTGTGTAAATGTACCATGTATGTCTTTTTTTAATCCTTACCTGAGGATATGATTGTTGATTTTAGAGAGAGAGGAAGGAAGGGAAAGAAAGAAAGAGAGAGAGAGAGAGAGAGAGAGAGAGAGAGAGAGATCAATATAAAAGAGAAATATTGATCAGTTGCCTCCCCTATGTTCCCTGACCATAGATGGAACCTGCAACCTAGGTGTATGCCCTGACTGGGGATTGAACCTGCAACATCTTGGTGGATGGGACAATGCTCCAATCAACTGAGCCACCCAGTCAGGGCTGTATCACTTTTTTATCCACTCACCTACTGATGGGCACTTGGGCTGTTTCCAGATTTTGACTATTTTAAATAATGCTTCTATGAACAGAGGAGCACATATATTCTTTCTGATTAATGTTTCAGGATTCTAAAAATCGAACTGCCATTTGACCCAGCCATCCTACCTCTAGAATTATATCCTAACTTGGATTTCGTTAGTTTGTTTTCTCTGACTCAAACTCCTCCTCTCTGCCATGTTAAGTTCAAAATCACTGGGGGTGGGAGAAGAATCCATCTAAGTGTTAACTACTATTTTTGAATATTAAGAAATAAAAGAATGAATTATACATTTTGCTTGATCTTCAATAAAATATGGTTGAGTTGGAAAAACGTTAAGTACACAATTAATGGAAACAAATACAAGGCAGAAAGTGATTATTGCAATAAAATACTAAACAAACTTGTGGATTAACAAAGAATAGACTTAAATTGAGAAGACAGAATAGCTATATATAAATGGTAAAACCTTACTGCAATCTTGAGGAAAAATATAGAATTTGAAAAAGTATGATATGAAATTAAATTATTTTGGGTTCTATGAATAAAACACAGAAAGACATAATTAATCACAAGATTCTTCCAAGAAGTGTGACACTTAGACTGACAGAACCTTAAATATCTAGTGGGTAACATCAGATGCAAATGTTGGCTGAGGCCATGTTTGGGAAAGCATAAGCACAGCATTAAGAATTTCATACTTTATGGTACATGCAGTGGGAGACATTGAAAGCTTTGCAAAGAAATGAAAATGGGATATGTTTTTTAGAAGTTTAATTCAGAGAATTTCGTCAAGGGTATACTTTAGCAGGGAAAGGGGTTGAAGACAGGAAAATTATTTATGATATTGTTGTGAAAGTATACTTAAAAGAGACATAATGAGAAAAGAAGAAGAAAGAGTGGAGTCATGTTTGAGAGATAAGAGTTTAATAACTAATTTTATATAGGAGATAAAAAAAAGGGAACTGAGTAAAGATGTCAGCCAGGTTTCTATTCTTAAATACAGGCTACCTGGGAAAATAAACAGGTTCTGAAAAGGTTCAAATGAAAGAGTTAAGAAAAAGTTTTCACTGATATTTATTTACTCTATGACACCAAATGTGGTAATACTCTACACCCACTACCATATTTAACTTCTGAGAATGTAATGAGATAGACATTTATCATTTTTTTTTAATAGTACAGTCATGTCAGGAAAAGTAACTTACCTATCAAAGTACAATTTTAACTTTAATTTGATGTAAACGTACAGTATGTACTATTTTGTGTCTGCATTTCTCTTAAAGTTCTATCTGTGAGGTTCTGCTGTTCACAGAGTAGTAGATCGAGTATTGTTGTTTTTAAGTAGTCCAGTGTATGAATGTCATACTTTATCCGTTCTACTTTTGAAGGGTATTTGGTTGTCTCCAGTTTGAGTTATTACAAATAATATTGTTGTGGACTTTTTTACATATGTCTGGATTCACATATGTAATTATTTTGAGGGTGTGCATATTGAGGAGCAGAATTGGTGGTTCATAACATTTATGTGTGTTCCTATTTTGTATATATTGCCAATGAGTTTTCAATACTAGTTGAAAAAATTTACACTCTTACCAGCATTTGCATTGCATCTTTGAAACTGCTAAATATTGACTTCTTCTTCTTAAAAAAAGTTAGCCATTCTGATGGGTACTTAGTTATACTTCATTGTTTTGAATTTTCATTGTATCTGTTGGCATTTCAGTGTCTGTTATTATAAAGAGGCCTATTTAAATGTGCTATTTTTAAAATGGTGCTTTTGTATCTTCTTTGCCTACAAAAGTTCTTTATATAATATTTTATTTATATACATATATATATATAAAGTATATATTACAAAATTTACTCTCTGGCTTGCTTTTTCATTGTCATAATGGTGTGGCCTGATGAACAAAAGTTTTAAATTCCAAAAGAGTCCAATTTATCAATCTTTCTACTTAATCATATTTAAAAAAATCTTTGTTAATAAGCATGAATAATTTTTCTCAAGTTTTCTATATTTTTATTGTTCTATCCTTTACATTTTGTCTATGATAAATCTATAATTGATTATGTATATTGTATGAAAATATATCAATGTTTTTTTAATGTTGCAGATACACAACTGACCCAGTGTTATTTATTTTATCTATTTTTAATTTAAAAATAATTTAATTACAGTTAATATGCAATATTATATTATCTTCAGGTATATAATATCATGATTAGAACTTTGTATAACTTATTATGTGATCACCTCAATAAATCCAGTAACCATCTGAAATCATACAAAATTCTTACAAAATTGTTGATTATATTCCTTATGCTATACTTTCCATCCCTGTTATTATTTTTGTTACTGGCAATTTGTATATGAGGGAGGACCCCTAAAAACTGGAATTATCTTCTGGAATTATCTTGTAGTACAGCTTCTCTCTTCCGGGTGAGTGTTCTAGGAACCCATTTGGATCAGTATACCGGCTGGTGTTGTGAGAGGCTCCCTTTGGCTTCAGTGAATTTTTTTGAGGACTTTGAACACATATGCTGATTTCATGATGGGTGAGTTATGAGCACACCTACCCACACTGTGCAGAGTGTTCAGCAGTTTTTGATAAAAAATGGCATGACCCCTATGCCCCACCCTCCCTGTTCAGCTTATCTTGCCCCAAGTGACTTTTTTTGTTTGTTTGTTTCCCTGGGTAAAAAACATCCTCAAAGGGAAACATTTTGCTGACATGTTTCAGAATTTTTTCTAGTATCATTCTAACTTACAAATATAAAGTTACAGAAGCACTGAAAGGCATCAAAATTGATGAGTTCAAAAACTGTTTTGAGCAGTGGGAAAAATGTCTCAGATGTATTGCATCAAATAGAGAGTACTTTGAAATTGACTGAAGTTTAAACATGTAAGATAAATACACACTTTTTAAAATAAATGAATTGGTTTTTTTTGTCCCCCCCTTAAATACTTCCCCACTGTATTGCAATAGTGACTTCATCATATACCAGGTATATGGGCAAAATTAGCTGTATGTGTAGTTTATCTCAATTTTCTTCTCCTCCAGGATTTTGCATCATTACATCCTTGCTGTCTCAATTTCTGTTTTTCTTTGTGTACTTGTTTAATTTTTCCTTTTCAGCTGGAGGAGTATCTGATTCCACCTTCTGTCATACAGTAAGAAACAAATTTGTGTTCTTTTAAACATAATAAATTTGATGGGTGCCAGAAAATCCGTAGAGAACTATCTGTCTTGAATGCATGAGAAATTCTGAGGTACACATGAACATTCTGAATTTGAGATTTAACCATCTGACTTTACCAGTATAAACCATTTGAATAATTTACATGTAAAAATAAAATTTATTCTTGATATATTTGTATTACATGCAACCTCAGTATGTAAATTATTCACTGGCTATAAATATATTAAACTAGCAGTCTACATCATATTGGGGGAGAGGGTGGGGGTGAGCAGGGCAGGGGAGAACAATGGGGGGAACTGGGACAACTGTAATAGAACAACAATAAATAAATTAAAAATTTTTTTAAATTATCCATTGATAAAATTTAAATGAAAAAAGAAAATACAAGTGGAAAAGAAAGTTCAAAATCACATCCTAACAATCACGATGATAACTCCCAAGTTTCACCCACTTAATATCGTACCTCATCAGAAACTTCAATTTAAGTAAAATAAGAACTGGGTTTTACAAGATTCCTGATTTTATAAAATCTTGTAACCTCACCTTTTTACTCTACAGAAATCCAAGGGGGGCAGGAAGCAAACTATTGAGATAATTTTGATTTTTTTCTAATTTTAAAATAAAAAATATAAAAATATTGAGTACTCTGTTTCTAGTAATACATTATTGCAAGCGACCTTACAACTGACTATGTTACACAAATGCCTAGCTTCATTGCATTTGAAATGCTGCCTTGGAGAATAAAATTTTAAATTATCAAGTTTCAGTTTAGATTGTATTTATATGTGGACTTATGTAACTGGATGGTTCTTTTTCTTCCTATGGTCTGAATCATTCTTAAACTCAACAGGATCAATTCAAAGCAACCCAAAACATCAAAACTATAAAATGTTGTTTTCTTTAGGAAAATATCTATTAAAATATTAAAATGATAAGTATATGCTATAAAAATTACTTATCTTTAGAATTAATTGACTACCAAGCTTTAGTTAGAGGATTAATTAAAGGATGTGGAGACAGACGGAATGCAGCAACCATTATTTATGAGGACTAATTAACCAACAAACAAAGAGAGAATGTACAAACAATAATATTTATTTTGAGCAGTTGGCATGAGATACTTTGCTCTGTTTCTCGAATATAAAGATGAATAAGAAGTACTTGCTCATAAGTTTAATGTCTACTGGAAATATAATATCAAAAGAAACACCATAGAAATGATTTGTAAAAAAAAAAAAAGTTAAATGCTAAAATATAAATAAGAAAGAGAAATCAGGAGACATGGAAAATTGAGGGTGCTGTAAGATAGCTTTGTCAGATTTAAATTTTTTAATATTCAGAAGAGAATATTAAATACATAGGAGTGCAATCATAGCATGTTTCATGTTAATTAATATGCACAGGGCTGTTACAACTTGGCGTTCTTGGCTGCTACTTAGTCTCTGTCCACACATCTGTTGTAAAAGTATTTGCCACAGTTGTAATGTTTCTCATATTTTCAATTGTTTGATCAATATTCACGTAACTGTAAGCTTCACAAGGTAGGTGACCATTACCTACATTGAATCTGTAATGCTTAACACAGTGTCTGCTGGAGTAAATATGTCTTGAGTAAATGAAGAAATGTAGTAACTGATATGGCCACTTGCCAGTGCTAGTGCACCCAGACTTGAATGGCCATCCTTGATTTAAGTCTAAAGCGAGATGGCAGACACTGATTCTTAAAAACTGTTTCCTTGACATTGTTACCTGGAGCTTTTAGCTCTTCATGTCCTCTAGTTATTTATTTTCTTGTGATTAATTTTGAGGTGTAACTTCAATGCAATTAAATGCAAACAAATAAAGTGTACAGTTTGCCCAATTTCAACTAATGTGTACATGTGTGAAACTGACATCGCAGCTTAATTAAATTTTATTTCCCTCATACAGAAAGCTTCATTGTACACTTTGAAAGTCAAATCCCCATAAAACCCCTTCATCAGGCAAAGACTGACCTAATATCTGCCATCACAGATATCTCTGGCTCCTCATAGGACTTTATATGAATAGGTTATAAAATATGTACTCCTTTATATCGAGCTCATTTTGTTCAATATTTTTGACATTCATTGTGTTGGTGCAGAAATTAAGAAGCATAGTAGGAGGGTGAAGAATAGATGGGGGGATGTTGAGAATAGTACAGTTAAAAGAGTGAAGTCAAAGAACTTATATGCATGACCCATGGACATGAGCTAAGGGGCTGGGAGGGCTGGAGGGAGGGGGTGTGCTGAGCGGAGGGAAGCAAAAGTAAAAGAAATTGGGACTACTATAAACATAATAAAACATAGAAATTTTTTTCAATGGTATTCCATTGTATAAATATATCACAATTAAAAAATTATTCATTTTCTTGTTGGATTGTTTCCAGATTTTGACTATTTTGAATAGTTTCTAGTTACCATATTTTTGTTTACATCCCTTGGAATTCTGACCACAAATTTATCAAATCTATGGTGTCACTGATGTCCCTGAATGTCTGAACATTTTTATGTATGTTCCTGTATGTATACAAAGAAGGGAAAAATCGTTGATAATTTTCCTTCTCAGAGAGAGTTGGCTTAAAATTAAATAAAATTGTTGGCCCTCTTTGTGTATTTTGTTATAAAACATATCACAAATTGACTTGGGACTCTGTCGGATCACTTGCTTAGTTTTTTGTTCCTGTCCCAACTTCAATTCTCCCAATATCAATTCTTCAGTTTGAACCAGAGTCTCTCCCTTAACGCCAAAATGTTATGAAAGGCAATGAGGATACAAATTAGAAAAAGAAAGAAGAAAATACAAATTGATTGTTAAATTCATTGCTGCTTCACTTCTGACATTTATTTAAAATTATTAATTTACTGTTTGAAAACATACCTGAAGTCTGAGATAGACTTTTCTGTGACCAACAGAGCACAACATGTTTCTCAATTTTAGGAGGTTTCTATTTTAGCCATACATATATTATTAAACCACTAAAGCACAGCTGTTATTTATTTGCAGTTAGAACAGTACATTTACAGAAATAAATGGGGGTATAAAAGGATGCAGAGGGTGATTTGGACCTGATGATGACTTAATACTCTAAGGCTGTTTATTGACAATAAGACCTGAACCATCAGGGACAATTATACTTGAACACAGACCCAACATCCTTTCTTCTTTCAGTGATTCCTTTGTGTTTATAGAAAAAGTTATTTTACCTATGGCTGCAGATGTTGGTAAAAGAAAAATTAAATACTACTCAGGTTACTGAAATTTGGTGATACTGTTGAAATGCAGAATTTTATATCTTTAGGTGATTTAGGCCAAGCACCTTGTTTACAGATGACCTAGGGCATTGCCAGCTCCAGCTTCATGGTCAAATCTCTAGACTGTGACATGCTAGCCAATCACCTCTACACCATGAGCCATTTTAGGGAGTGGGCATCAATTGGAGACAGCTAATTAAGAATGGAAAATTGAAGGCTGAAGTGCTTGCCTATTCTTACCATAATCAGTAAGGAGAAAGCAGTCTTTTTTTTTTTTATTGAGGTAGAATTTGTATATAATATTATATGTTTCAGATATACAACATTGTAGTTTGACATCTTTATACACTAAAAACATTCATTCTTTTTAAAATTTTATTTTTCATTAGTAATGGGAAAGAATTACACCTTGCAGCATCAATTACTGTTTAAAAATTTTAAGAACAATGGAAGAGCTTAGAAAACATAACCTTTTCCTTTGGATTTTATTCTTTAAGTCTATTTGTTTTGGGGAAAATAAACTGTGCAAAGAGGAGTGATGTAAACCTATTACATCCAGAACTTCTACAGATTTACTTTGATGCCCGAGCTGTGCCTTTGTTCAATGACACCTGCGTATCAGTTGACGTAAGGGCTTAGCAGGTGGATCAGACAGATGGTAGTCAGAATTCCCAGGTTTACCACTAGCACTCATTGCTTCATCAAAACCAAGATAAAGCAAAAAATATTTAAAAGAGAAGGCTAAGCATAAATCAGCTCCTATTATGGAGAATAGTGAGCTAAATTTTGCATTCCACAGTGATTTTCTGGGGGAAATTAAAGCATTAACCAAATATATTGATAAATATTTCTAACAATTTGCTCAGACAAAAATGCTTTTTAAACTACAGACTATAGCATAATTACTCAAAATAAACAATAATTAACTGAACTAAATCAAGCAACACAAGGGTTTGCAAATATGCCCTGTGGTTTACCAGCTGTGCTTTTTACTCTCTGTGCTGTGAACTTACACTCAATCTTTGAGTTCTCAAGAGGTGGTAGAAAATTGAAGCATGTTTTAGAATCATAATAAGTAAGAGTAAGATTACTAATTTGTTCAGTCTAAATCACCTGACAATGGGAGGTTTATTATTGTTTTTAAACATGAAGCAAGTTAACAAGCCTTTCTTGGGTACCTACTATGTGCCAAGAAATATGTGTGAAACTTGAGGATATAGACTTATAGAAGACAATCAAAGTCTAAATAGAATAACAATAGATACATGATGAAAACATTGATGAGTTACTTAACTGCAGGTTCCTGACTTAGCAAATCAAAGAAATGAGCAGAATTCTTTTTCAAAGCTACATGACAAATAGGTTTGGGAATCAGAAACTCCATGAATTGCTTCAGATTCATAACTCTTCCTGTGCAGTGAGATTTATTTCAGAATCTCATGATGCTGGAAAAGTTTTCTTTCATTTGTTTCTCCTTGTTATTAGAAACAGGTCTCCACAACGCATGCTGCAAGAGTGGTTGTCACTGTCAACAGCTGGAATTATAACAGATAATTGGCATGGCACATTATGGCCTGTGCTAAGTTCTTAGATTCCTATTTGTAACCATTCTATATGTTACAATTCTGCTGAAAGAGGGAAGATCACATTATTAGAGAAAGAAAAGCAATCATCTTATATAACAGTTCTTAAATACTAATCTACCTATATCTTACCAAATTCTTTTTTTTTTGCATCTAATTGATAGGTTGGTATAATTTTTATCCTTAATTTTGTTAATATGGAGTATCACATTGATTGTAAAACAGAAAGACACAAATGAGAAAAAACACAAACAAACATAAACTCATAAACACACATGACAGTATGGTGGTTACCAGAGGGAAAAGCAGTGGGAAGAAGTAATAGAGAGAATACGGAGTAAAGTAAGTGGAGATGGAAGATTTTACTTTGGGCAGTAAACACACAATGCAATTTACAGATGATGTATTACAGAATTGTACACTTGAAACCTATATAATTATATTGAGCAGGATAGTAAGAAGCTAGGGAAATTTCTTAGCAAGTGGAATAAAGGACACTAAGACAAAAATATCTAAACAAGGCCAAGCAATTTGAGCCATTCACAGCCAGCTAATGAATCACAAGAAACACTGACAAGCCTGTACAATGACTAGCACAGATACACCAACCCTCTAGAACATTTAGACCATCTCAGACACATTGATAACACAACCTAGCTAACTTGATGGGGAAGTGGTTGGCAGGTTTAGTTACTCTGTTAACTTCAAAGACTATTTTTAGTGTAAATGAAAATGCTTTGGTTTGCTTTCCTAAGGATCAGTCTGGTACATATGTAGACATCCAATTATCATATGAAAACCAAGTTAACTTTAAATTAATTTTAAATTAATTTTTGAAGTATGGATCTAACTTTATTTCTTTCCAGATGGCTTTTAAATGTTGTTTCTTTTTTCCATTTATTAATTTTTCCAGCTTTTCCAAGGGATAATTGGCAAACAAAATAATAAAATATTTAACTTGTACACTGTGGTGATGCAATTAGTATACATATGTCTTCTGAAAGGATTCCTCAAATCTAGTCAATTAACACATCCATTACGTCATATATTTATTTTATTTTTTGTGAGAACACTTAAGTTCTACTTAATAAATTTCAACTATATAATATAGTGTTATTAACTATAGTCATCATGATTTACTTATATCCTCAGTCCTTATTTAACCTATAGCTGACGATTTGTTTATTTTTATTATTTCTCCTATTCTCCAGCTCTTGGAACCATTTTCAACTCTCTAGTCCTGTGAGTTTGACTCTTTTTTAAGATTCTACATATGAGTGACAAATGCAGCATTTGTCTTCCTTCTCTGGCTTAGTTCACTATATATTCATTTTTAACTATTGTCATCGATATTTTGTTAGTTATAATTTATGAGAATTATATGTTTCTATTTATTTATTTATTTAATATTATTAATATTAAAATGTGTTGTAAAAGTAGCATAAACATATCAACTCAAACTTAATATAATGCATAAACTATAATTAAGTCTTGTATATGCTTTGTATTTACAAACTCTATCTGTCACAGTTTTATTTTCAACGGGATATACTGTTCTTTTTTAAATTTTTCTTTAGTAATGTTAAACCACACATTTTTCACTCAGATTTTGACCAGTGGATGTTTCAAATGGTATAAGTAAAGATCATGTTATTTTAAAATTTATTTATAGTGATATAAATTAATTATGATTATTTTCTAAAAATTATCCAGATATTCTTAAATAAGACATATTGTATTGAATGTAGGTAACTGTTTTAAAATCTTTATATTTTTATGGTGGTATATACTATCTGAATTTTAGGCCCCAAGTTAAGTTTCACAAATAGCACCTCACCTACAAGGAACCTCCAATATTATAGTTGGGTTATTACCTACAGTAGACATGCATATGCTCTAGTGTGTAAAAATGTGACTATTTTGTGAGTGGAAACAGCAAAGTTGTGTCTGCTCCTCTATGGAAGAACTAACTAGCTTATGAATTTATGTAAACTCTGATATAAAAGTTTGATAACATTCCTGTAAATAATTGGATAGGTTAATTTGTTTGCTAATGCTCTCAGTTTTATTCTTCCTCTAAATAAGAAGAACCAACTTTCAGTTCAAACTATTAGGAACTTAGCTTAAGAGTTAAATGTTCTAGAGACCCAGTCTTAGGAGAGGTTCATGATTTTCCAGAATTTTAACTTCAGGAGCCCTCTACTAGAGGCTTACTGTGAAGATCTGAGAAAAATCCCCTGTTAGTTACACTAGGTCAAAGGACAAAAAGGCCTCAGAGCTCTGTTCTGTTTAACAAGGTCTGATCTCATGGGAAACTATTAAACCATTGTTCCAGAACCTAACCTATTGAGATTTTATCAAAACAGAAAAAGAGATACCCAACTCAAGCTCACTAAAAGACAGACCAAATCACAGGACTACAGAGTGCTCCCACAACCCCGTAGTATACCAGCACATCAACAATACCACTGTATAATGAAAGGGGTTACAGCTAAAAGAACAAGACTGAGATGCTCTTTAAAGAGTCTCTAGGGATGCCCAAAGATTATAGAGACTAGAACAATAGCATCAGAAATTTTAGCATCTGAAACGACAAGTTCAGCAAGCAGTAAACAGCCTAACTCCTAGCCAGACAATCATAAAACATATTTTCCTTTTACTTGATACTTCATGTATGCCTTTAAACAAATAATTATAAGGCATGCTAAAAGGGCAAAAAACATAATCTGAAGAAACAGAGCAAGCATAAAAACTAGACTCAGATATAGCACAGATTTTGTAATTGTGAAACTGGGCATTTAAAATAACAGTGCTAAGAACCAGGATGGAAAAAGTAATATGCTAAATATAACCCAGAAAATACTCTACTTGTATCATAAAAGTAGACAACATGCAAAAACAGGGGAGAAATGCAAGCAAAGATGTGTAAACTCTAAGCAAGAAACAAAAGACATGCACATTCAAAACATTCTAACATAAATGAAGAAACCCTTTCATGGGCTCATCAATGGACCACACATAGTTGAGGAAGTAACCAGTGAGTTTGAAGATATGGCAATATTAACTTCCAAAACCAAAATGCAAAGAATAAAAAAAAAACTATGAAAAATAATTCTGAGACAAGTACATGTGTAATATAAATCCCAGAAGAAGGAGGAAAAGAAGTAAAATAAGGAGGAGGAGCAATAACAGAAACAATATTTGAAGTAATAATTACTGAGAATGTTTCAAGGCCAATGACAGATATCAAACCACAAATCCAGAAAGATCAGAGAACACTAAGCAAAATATGTTCCCAAAATTCAAAATCTAAGGATATCATAGTTGAACTGATGAAAATCAATGACAAGGAAAAAATCTTAAAAGAATCCAGGAAGAAGAGAGAAATAACACGTCTACAGTAGAACAAGGCAAAATTATATCAAATTTCTTTCAGAAATTTTCTTCACAAGCAAGAAGAGAATGAAACATAATATTTAAGGTGTAAAAAGAAATTATGAAGGCCAAACTAAAATGCTTTTCCAGGGAAATTATCTTTCAAAAATGGGGGAGAAATAAAGAGATTTTTAGACAAAAAAGAGAGAGAGAGAGAGAGAGAGAGAGAGAGAGAGAGAGAGAGAGAGAGAGAGAGAGAGATACAATTGTCACCAGTAGACCATCCTTGTAAGGAATATATTAAAAATTCTTCAGAGAAGAAAAATTATATAGGTGAAAAACTTTGATCTCCTAAAATAAAGAAAAATTATTAAAGAAGAAATAAATGTCCATGGCTGGTGTGGCTCAGTTGGTTGGAGCATCATCCCCTACACCAAAATGTTGGGTGTTCAATTCCCAGCCAGGGCACACACCTCTAGGTTGTGGGTTTGATCTCCAGTTGGGATGCATACAGGAGGCAGCTAATCAATGTTTAAACATGTTTTAAAAAAGAATAAGTAAAAGTAATACATAACTTTTTAAATTTTTCTTTTATTAATTGATTTAATAATTTATTTCAAATAATAACAATGACGTATTTGGTTGTTATGGCTTGTAGGTAAGTGTAGTAGATGATACTGATGTTATAAGCAAATGGAAGGAGACACTGGGGATACTCGGACCTAAGGTACTTGCACTACCTATGAAACTGTAGTGCTATTTGAAAGTAAATTTAGATTATTCATAACTATATACTTCAAACTTTAAAGAAATAACTAAACTTTTAAAAATAAAAGTATAATCAGTATGCTGAGAAAAGAGAGAAAACGGAATCATATCAGATTCTCTTTTTTGTTAGTTTTTAAATTTTTTAAATTTAACTTTTATTGCATTTTTGCTATTACCATTTAGTCCCCTTATACACCCTTCCCCGCAAATGACCACACCATTGCCAATGTCCATAAGTCCTTTTCCATTTTGCTCAATCACTCCACCCCCTAACTTCCCTCACCACTAGCTGTCACCCTACTCTCCATCTATGAGTCTGTCTCTATTTTGCTTGTTAGTTGTTTGTTCATTAGATTCCACATAGGAATGAAATCATATGGTATTTGTCATTCTCTGACAGGCTGATTTTACTGAGCATAATGTTTTCATGTCCATCCATACTGACACAAAGGGTAAAGTCTTCTCTTTTATGGCTCAGTAGTATTCCACTGTGTAAATGTTTCATAGTTGTTTTATCCATTCATCTACTGATGGACACTTGAGTTACTTTCATATCTTAGTGATTGTAAATAATGCTGCAATGAATATAGAGGTGCTTATGTTCTTTTGAATTAGTGTTTTGGGTTCCTTTGGATATATTTCCAGAAGTTGGATCACTGGGTCAAAAGGCAAATCCATTTTTAACTTTTTGAGGTATCTCCATACTGTTTTCCACAGTGGCCGCACCAATCTACATTCCTACCAACAGTGCTTGAGGGTCCCCTTTTCTCCACATCCTTTCCAGTACTTGTTGTTTGTTGATTTATTGATGATAGCCATTCTGACAGGTGCAAGATGATATCTCATTGTGGTTTTCATTTGCATTTCTCTGATGATTAGTAATATTGAGCATCTTTTCATGTTTATTGGTCATCAGTATGTCTTCCTTGGAGAAGTTTCTATTCAGGGTCTTTGCCCATTTTTTGATTGAATTGCTTGTTTTTTTTTTTTTTTTTTTTGCTGTTGAATTTCTTAAGTCCTTCATAAATTTTTTATATTAACCTTTTATCAGAGGTGTCAGTGAATATATTCAATTATCATTCTGTGTGGGTTGTATTTTTATTTTGCTGATGACTTTCTTTGTTGTACAAAAACGTTTTAGTTTGATGTAGTCTCATTTATTGCTTTTCTTTTGTTTCTCTTGCCTGAGGAGATATATATGATAAAATATTGCTATGAGCGATGTCCAGTATTTTGGTGTTTATGACTTCCTCTATGATTTTTATTGTTTTAGGTCTAACATTTAAGTCTTTGATCCATTCTTAATTTTTTCTTGTGTCTGTTGTAAGAAGGTGGTCTAGTTTCATTTTTCTGCATATATCTGTCCAATTTTCCTAACATCATCTATTGAATAAACTATCCTTAACCTGTTGTATGTGCTTGCTTCCTCTATCAAATATGAATTGACTATAAAGGTGTGTGTTTATTTCTGGGCTCTCTATTCTGTTCCCTTTATCTATGTGTCTGTTTTTATACCAGTACAGTGCTGTTTGATTACAGTGGCCTTATAGTATAGTTTTATATTAGGTAACACGATTCCTCCAACTTTCTTCTTTCTAAGAATCACTGTTGCAAGGCCTTTTATGTTTACATAAAATTTTTGAAATATTTTTCTAGTTCTGTGAAATACATCATTGGAATCTTGATAGGAGTTGCCTTGACTCTATAGATCACTTAAGGTAGTATGGTCATTTTAATAATGTTAATTTTTCCTACCCACGAACATGGTATTGCTTCCACATATTTGTATCTTCTTCAATTTCTTTCTTCAGTATCTTACAATTTTCCATGTACAACATTTTTACATACTTGGTAAGGCTTATTCCTAGGTATTTTATTCTCTTTTGAGCAATTGGTAATGAGATTGTTTTTTTAATTTCCATGTTAGTTTGCTATATGCATATGAAATGCAACTGATTTCTGGATATTAATTTTGTATCCTGCTACTTTGCTGAATTCATTTATTAATTCTAGTAGGTTTTTTATGAGATCCAAGATGGCAGGGGAATAACTGGAAACTACACTAATCCCTTACCAGAACCAATCTGAAATTACAATTAAATTGTAGAGAAATCATCCTCATAACCAACCAAACACTAGCTGGAGAGAAGACTTATAACCAAACAGACATAAGGAACCACCTCACCACAAGGAGAGGGTTGTAGAGAAGATTCAAGAGGGCTGGCTGGTCTCCCATGGGTGACAGTTGAAGTTCCAGAGGGCTATTTCAGTAACCAGAGGGTTTCCTCTGAGAAGCATGCAGTCTAAATCCAAATCTGAGCTCCCAGCCTACAGCACAGAAGCCAGAAAAAAACCCAGATAACATTATACTGCTGTGAAAAGCAGCAGAGTTTCTGTCTGCCAGGGATAGCTGGAGACTCAGAGAGCCTTTTAAAGGGCTAACACAAAAATTTTTATTTGTAGCCACTTAACCTGAGCTCCAGAATAGGGAGGGCAAATTGCACTAGAGACACTTGAGGAGAGACTGGTGTTGGTGGGTCCGGGGACAGAACTGAATGGACAGCTACCAGGAACAATGTGCTGTCATTCTCCATACTATAGGGGCCATCTTTCTCAGGCAGAGCACTTGTGTCTTCACTGTATGGCATCAGCCTGAGGGGAAGAACAGCCCCAGCCACAGGAATTACTCTGCCCCACCCTGTGGAGCTTAAACTGGGCTGCTCATTATCGCTTGAGGCTATATCATTGATGAATTTAACAACTAAGGCAGATCTTTGGGAACCCTATGAATTTTTAGCTGATCCTCCCCAGAGCCCAGTGTTGATAAAAGCTGGCCTTGGTAAGCAGCCTGGTTCTTTCTGCTCACAAACAGGCCCAGCAGAAGGAACACACTGTAGATCACTGATAGCTCCAAACAGGTTGACCAGGGCCAATTAGAAGCAGTGTTTGACAAAGGCCTACACCAGAGCCTTGCAGATCTACCTAACACAGAAACAAACACAAGCAGACTTTTAATGAAAGAACAAGACAATTCTCCAGGAGAAGAGCTAGATGAAATGAAGGTAAGATTCTCAATTAAAAGTAAAATGAAGTTGGGAAAGTAAAAGAAAAAAAAAAAAGGGAGAATAATGGCAACACATAGAAGGCAGTATATAGTATAAATGTGAATAAACTAAAAATAATAATAATTAAAATACAGAGACTCTCAAAGTAGGAAAACAACAAGGCCTCTTTATATATTGCCTACAAAAAAACTACTTTAAACGTAAAGACACATGTTAGAAGTAAAAGGATGGAGAAAGACATGCCAGGCTAACACTACTCAAAATAATACTGGATTAACTATATTGCTTTCAGAAAACATAAAGGTCAGAGAAATTGAAATTATATGAAGCAGTATTACTTAACAATAAAGGGTAAATTCTTCAGAAAGACATTATAATTCTTAATATCTACATACTTCATAACATAATGTCAAAATATGTAAAGCAAAAAATTGATAGAATAGCAAAGAAAAATAGATAAATCCATGACATTATTTGGAGAGTTCAACACTCCCCTATTAGTAGTGGGTAGATATAACAAGCCAAAAAAAAGTCAGTAAAGATGTAGTTGAACTTTTTTTTTTTTTGATGCAATTATAAATTAGATCTCTTTTCTCAGTTTCTCTTCCTGAAAGTTTATTATTGGCATATAAAAATGGAACTGATTACTGAATATTTATGTTATATCTTGCTACTTTACTGAATTCATTTATCAGTTCGAGTAGTTTTTGGCAGAATTTTTAGGGTTCTCTATTTACAGTATAACATCACCTACAAATAAAATACCTAGGGATAAATTTAACCCAAGATTGTAAAAGGTGTGTACTCAAAAAATTATACAACACTGAAAAACATTGAAGATGATACAAATAACTGGAAGCATATACTGTGCTCATCGATAAGAAGAACTAACATTATTAAAATGTCCATATTTCCCAAAGCAATCTATATATTCAGTGCAATTACTCTCAAGATAACAACAGAGTATTTCACAGAACTGGAACCACAAAAGACTCAGAATAGCCACAACAATATTCAAGAAGAAGAACAAAGTTGAAGGGATAATACTACAGGACATCAAACTATAATACAAGACCTTAGTAATCAAAACAGCATGTTGGTGGCACTAAAAACAGGCATATAGATCACTGGAAAAGAATAGAGAGCCCAGAAACAAACCCAGGCCTTTACGGTCAGTTAATATTTGACAGAAGAGGCAAGACCATACAATGGGGTAAAGATAGTCCAGTCAATAAACAGTGTTGGGAAAACTGTACAGATATGTGCAAAAACATGAAACTAGACTTTCTTACCACACAGCCAAGAATAAACTTAAAGCGAATTAAAGACTTACACATTAGACTTTAAACCATAAAAATCCTAAAGAAAAGATAAGCAGTAAAATCTTGGACATTTCTTATAGCAATGTATTTTCTGATATGTCTCTATAAAATAGGGAAACAAAAGAAAAATAAACAAATGGTACTACATAAAACTAAAAAAGTTTTTACACAGCAAAAGAAACTATCATCAAAATTAAAGACAATACACTGAATGGAAGAACTATTACAACAGGTAAGAGATTAATATCCAAAATTTATAAAGAACTTATGAAACTTAATATGAAACAAACAATCAAGCAAACAAACAAAAAATCTGTCCAATTAGAAATGTGCAAAGAACTGAATAGACTTCTCCAAAGAGGACAATCAGATGGTCAATAGACATGTGAAAAGATGCTCAATGTCACTAATCATTAGAGAAATGTACATTCTTCTCAAGCTCACATAGAACATCCACCAAGATGGGTAAGATTTGGGGCCACAAAACTCACCTTGACAAATTTAAAAGAACAGACACCATACAAAGTATGCTTTCGGACCACAATAGAATTAAACTAAAGATTAAAAATAGAGGATATCTAGAAAATTCCAAAATATTTGGAGATTTTGAAGACTTGTCAATAACAGAAAAATCATAAAGAAGTTCCAAGAGAATTTTAAAAATATTTTGAACTAAAGGAAAATCAAAACCCAACCTATGAATATATAAAGGAAGCAAGAAAAGCAATAAAATGAAAAAAATATAATTAAAACATATATTAAAAGAGAAGATATAAAATAATTGATCTGTGCTTCTATCCTGAGGAACTAGAAAAATATGAGCAAATTAAATCTAAAATAAATGTAAAAGAGGAAATAATAAATATCAGAACAGAAATCACCAGGACTTAAATAAGAAAATAAGAGGAAGTCAGAGAAATCAAAATCTGATTCATCAAAAAGATTAATAATATTGATAAATTCCTAGTCAAGCTAACCAAGAAAGAGAGAAGACATAAATTATTAATATCAAAACAAAAGAATCCCCATCATTACTACAACCATAGACATTTACAGAACAATTAAGAAATATTATGAATAATGATATGTTCATGAATTTGGTAATTTAGATGAAAAGAAAAAAAAACAATTTGTTGAAACAAACAATCTACCACACTCATACAGGAGAAACAGATAATTCAAATAGCCTTTAAATAAATTGACAAGTAGATAACATTTCAAAACAGAAAGAACAATACCCAGATGTTTTCATTGGTGAATTTGACCAATCATTAAGGAAGAAACAATGCTAGTTATTTATAATTTGTTCCAGAATATAGAAATAAGGGGAATGCCTCCCAACATATTTTGTGAAGCAATATCCTAAATCTAAATTCAAATAAAGACATTACAAAAAAGTAAAACTACAGACCAGTGTCTCTCATGAATATAAAAGAAAAAAATCCTCAACCAAATATTAACAAATTGTATACAACGATCTATAAAAATAATTATACACAACAAATAAGTGGAGGTTATTTTAGGAGTGCAAAGCTGGATCAACATTCAAAAATCAATTAATGGAATCTGTCATATCAAAAAGTAAAAGAGAAAAATCATATAATCATATCAATAGATGCAGAAAAAGCACTTGACAGAATCCAACATGCATTTATGATAAAAGCTCCCAGCAAACTAGAAAAAGGGGAGAACTACCTCAGTTTGATAAAACATTTATCAAAAAAAAAACAAACTACAGCTAACATCTTACTAATAATGATGAGAAACTAGATGCTACCCCCTTAAGATCAGAAATCAGGAAAGTATATGGCCTTTCACCATACCTATTCAACATCACACTGAAACTTCTACTTAATGCAATAGGAGAAGAAACAAAATAAACTAAATAAATATTGGAAAGGAAGACAGAAAATTATTTTTGCAGTTCACATTATTGGTTATGTAGAAAATAACCCATGAGACCAACAAAATAACTCCTGGAACTAGTAAGCATCAAAAAGTAAAATGCTTATGTAAAATAATAAAATGTATATGAATTCTGTGTGAGGAAAACTAAAAATCTCTGATGAAAAAAAATCAAAGCTCTAAATAAATGGAGAGATATTCTATATCTATAGATAGAAAGATGCAATATTATAAAAATGTCAGTTCTTCCCAACTTGATCTATAGATTCAATGAAATCCCAATTAGAATTTCAGCAAGTTGCTTTGTGGGAAATAATACAATAACTCTAAAGTTCATGTAGAAAAGCTAAAGACCCAGAATAGTCACCTGCTGAAGAAGAACAAAGTCACAGAACTGATACTACCTGTTTTATGAACTACTGTAAAAGCTATAGAAGTCAAGAAAGTGTGGTTTTAGTGAAAGAATAGATGAAACAGAATAGGGAGTACAGAAATACTCCCACACAGATATAGTCAACTGTTCTTTCCCAAAGGAGCAAAGCAATAAAATGGAGAAAGAATAGTCTTTTCAAAAATTGGCACTGGAACAAACTGTTGGGGCACATGCAAAAAAAAAAAAAAAAAAGTATTTAGATACTGACCATACACTTTCACAAAAATCAATCAAAATGGATCATATGTCTAGAGTAAAACATGAAACTGTAAAACTTCTAGAAGATAACAGAGAAGAATATCTATATGACCTCAGGACAATGCCAAAAGACTAATCCATGAAAAAATTTAATAAGCTGAACTTAATTAAAATAAACACTTTCGGTCTGAAAAATATTCTCTTAAAAGAATGAAAAGAGAAGCCACAGCCTTAGATAAAATATTTTTGAAATACCTATCTAATAAAAGAATTGTATCCAATATATATAAGAACTCTCAAAATTCAACAAGACAAAATAAAAAGTAGGCAAAAGGTTTGCATAGAAACCTCATTAAAGAAAGATATACAGATGGCACATAAGCGTAGGAAAGATGTTCAATATCCTATTTTGTTAGGGAATTGCAAATTAAAATAACCATGATATACATTACACACCTATTAGAATTGCCAAAATGCTGGCAGCAGTGAATGTTGGTAAAGATATAAACCAACAAGTATTATCATTCACTATTGCATGGAAATGCAAAATGGTGCAGTCACTTTAGAAGAGAGTTCAACAGATTCTTTAAAGGCTAAATATGCTATTACCATATGATACAACAATTATGTTCCTAGATATTTAACCAAATAAAATGAAAACCAATATGCATACAAATCCTGCTGCACAAAAATGTTTATAGATAGCAGCTTTACTCTTAATTGCCCCAAATTGGAAGCAACCAAGATGTCCTTCAATTGGTTACTAGATAAACAATCAGTGGCATATCCATCACAAAATAAAATATTATTTAGTGATGAAATGAGCTATTAAGCCATAAACAGACATGGGAGAAATCTAAGTGCATATTTCTAAGTGAACAAAGTCAATCTGAGAAGGCTTTTGTATGATTCCAGCTATATGACATTCTGTAAAAGGCACAGTTGTAAGAGACTGTAAAAAAAATCAATTTTTAAGTGTTTGGTGAGGATACTAAATATGACTTTTGCATAGTGGCACAACACAAAGAAGGTACCCTGGTGCAAATGATGGACTTTAGTTAAAAACAATGTATCAATATTGGCTCATCAATTGTACAAGTGTACCGCTTGGCTGTAAGTGTTAATGCCAGGGAAAACTGGGGAAGCGATGGTAGAGAAGAATTGACAAGTTTATGGAAGCTCCCTGTATTTCCTGCTCAATTTTTCTGTAAACTTAAATTATTCTTAAAATAAATTATATCAATTAAAAATATTAAGCTAAAGATATTAGGAAATACATTATATGTACAAAAATTAAGGAAGGGTAATATGAAATAGAAGCCATGTAAAACCTCTGTGTTTGTGCTCTGTGCCCTTTCTGTGATATTTACCTTGTTAAGTTTTGTGCCTTTTTCCCCCAAAGACTTTCTCTTCATTAAATAAAAGGTCAAGTAGAATTCAGTCCATATTTATTATTCTTTCAAAAATTCTCCGCTGGAAAAGATTTTATTAACCTGTTCTTTACAGGTGCCCTTTCAGAGGACCATCCCTGCACCTGCTTATCCTAGTCTGGGCCGAGACAGGGATAATTTACAGAGCTGGCATTGCTTAGCTCCTCTCTCTATGACTACCTAGCAGGCTGTAATGAAGGGAATTAACTCAACCTGGGGAAAGAAGAAAAATATTTATATAGAAGATTCTTTGACCACTGAAGCACCAGCCAAAAATCTTTTTTTACTACAAAATTCACTGGGAGGAAGATAGATTTGATTTCATCTGCTTATATTTAAAATGTCATAAAAATAGGCTCTTCATTCACACACACACAGAAGTATTTAGTATTAGCAATTTAATGATGTTCAAAGAGTTATTTAAATAACCCATTAGGTTTTTAATGGCGATGTGATCATAGAAAACTTTCATTTGTATAACTTCCAGATTTCCCCTCCAAATATTAATAAAACTGTGATGAAGAAAAATATGCAAACTCGGGGTTATTTGAAGGCCAAAGAGCTTAGTGAAGGATATTGGCTTTGCAATCAAACAGTTTCTAGTACGCTGGAAAGCCACTAATGAGATCAGGGACCTTGTAAAGGTCAATTAACATTTGAGCACCTTAGTGTCCTCAAGTTCTCACCTATAAAAC
Organism: Furipterus horrens; assembly: GCF_987537825.1. Lineage (NCBI taxonomy): Eukaryota > Metazoa > Chordata > Mammalia > Chiroptera > Furipteridae > Furipterus > Furipterus horrens. The sequence continues at coordinate 24,725,979 of NW_028327182.1, read as the reverse complement.
AAGAATCGTGAGTCCAGCAAATTGATATCACTGCCAGCTCCATTGTTCTTTCAATGTCAACATTCCATTTCAGTATACATACTGCATAAACGTGTTTTTTAAATTACAAATGTATTTCAACATTAATTATTTCACCAAAATAAATACTTCAGTATACAAAATAAATAACAATATATTTTATAAAGATTTATCAAAAGCATAAAATGTGCTCACATTGAAGTGAATAAATTTAAAAAACCAATCTCTAAAATGATCTATCTCAACATATGCACAATTGGTTTTCTCATGATCATCAAATTATTAGATCTTCCTTTTGAAAACCTGCACAGTTTGATAGCTAGCAAAGGGATGGGTCAGTTTTAAGATACTCAATCCAAGTAATTATAGAAAGAATACTCTAGAGTATTTGATGGAAATATGAACTATTAACCATGTCAAATATACTGCAGTTGATATACACTATGAGATTCTTCCTATAACGTAGACCTGAACCACGGCAGAGTTGATAACTTTAGTAGTATCTAGACTTGGTTGACACTGAAAAACTCTTATAAAGTACTTAACAATTCCTGTTCCCTGAACCTGTACCACATTCACTGAATGAAAATCTCCTAGGGGCTTATCAATGTTTATTGTTCAAAATATCCCAGGTAATTCTTTTGTACACTGAAGTTTTAATCCATGACATACAAAGTCTGTCCAGAAAAAGTCCAGCCATTGTTGATATAATGAAACGGTTTGCGTGAAATCAATGTAACCTGGCAGCCAAGGAAAGTGGACTGGAATGCTTATGTCTGAACAATGACGACTTCACTGTACTAGTCAGTGGAGGTGGTAGACACAGTTCAGTGAGCATGTGTACTGTGTGGCCATCACATTCAAAATAACTGAGTAGAGCAACAAATCTGCATCAAATTTTGCATTAAGTTTCAACATTCCTCCATGGAAACTATTCGAATGATTTAGAAAGCTGCAGATATGGGCAACTGGTGATTGGCAGCTTCCTCACAACAACACACTCACTCATGCATCACATTTCACGCAGACTCTTCTGGTGAAACATCCAATCACCTAGATGAATCAGCCCCCCTACAGCTCAGATTTGGTGCACTGTGACTTCTAGTTTTTCCCAAAACTAAAATCACCTTTGAAAGGGGAAAGATTTCAGACCATCAATGAGATTCAGGAAAATACAACAGGGTAGCTGATGGTGATCAGGAGAACCGTGCGAGGTCCTAAGGTGCCAACTTTGAAGAGGACTGAGTCATCATTGTCCTATGTGCAATGTTTTTGTATCTTCAATAAATGTCTATTTTTCATAGTACATGGCTGGACACTTTCTGAACATACCTTATATGCTATGGTAGGTACTTAGTGAAATACCAATACACACAGCTTTCTCTGTTCATGATGCCTATATAATTTGTGCTATTTCACTTTTCTTTTCATTGTGCCTAAAAAAAAAGCCTTCTTTTTTTGTTACCGTCCCATTTAATGAAGGATCGGGTCTTTTATTTTTGTTTCATCAGTGTAGTAAGAGTAGAGAAATACATTTTAAGATTACTTAAATACTTTATAGTCTTAACATTTTCAACAGAGGGATAATAATAATAGTAAACATTTACATAATGTTTATAATATGCTGTGTGCTGCTCTAAGTGTTTTAAGAATATTAACTCTACCAGCTAAGTAGGTATCATTATTAGCCTCATTTTATGAATGAGAAAAATAAGCCTAGAGAAGCTAACTAATCTACCCATGGTCACACTTCTAGGTAAGGTAAATGTTAGAGTTAGGATTTGAACTCAGGGTATTGAACTCTTAATCCATACTTTATATGGTTAATGTAACTTATTTCCCTATTTTAGTTTGTTTTTAGAAAATTTCTTTAGCAGATCTCCAGCACAGGTTCATATCAGGATATGATAGTATGTCCCACAGTTTTTGACAGCTCTTGATTCAATCTCTGGTTCAGTAGGTGAAAGAGAAATTTGTGGACAGGTACGAACATGTAGCTTTCTGTGGCAGTCTACTGCCACTAGTACCGCATGCTGTTCATTAGTCACCACGTAGTCTGGTTTAAGAGTCTGGTGGAGTCTGAAAGGATGTGGGTTGGCATGGGCCTCATGTTGCCTTGTGTGTTTGTGAGTCTGAGTGCTGTCTTATTGGACCAGGGAATAAATCTGAGTAGTGTGCCAGCATTGCTTGGCTCTTATTTCAGACACCTGTCAACACTTGGCAAAGGCTCAGAGAGTGCAGCCGTTAAGTGACCACAGGGTCATTTACACTTAACAAAAGGAAATCATAAAGGCAGACAGAGGTATGATAATTGGAGAAAAGAACTTTAAAATTAAATCATTTACAAATTAGTCTTAAAACAAAGTAATTCTGTATCTACCAGATAAACCTAGAGGTCAGTATTGCCTCTTTACTTTGATAGATCACCTCTTCGCACTAGAACATCTGCTCATATTAGTTTTATAACTATGCTGACAGACTGATATATTGGTCAGCCACAATTGTGTTACAATTTAGTTTTTAGTAACAATTTTATTTATGTATTTCATTATGTGCTCATACATACTGACACACTTTTACTTCAAATACATGAATGGAATCTTATGGAAATTCTAAGTGCTCTTAAAATTTAGGGTGATTATTTTTTACACCTCGTTTCCCTATTTCCTTTCTACTCCATAGTACCTTATGCATATTGCTCTTATCTAGTATAATGCTGACTCATTATTTTTATGACTGCATAATACTTTATGGTGTGGTTGCAATATTTATACTTTTGATGGTCTTTCATATTTTTCCTTCAAAATTGTTACTATACCAATGCAATAAAATATTTGGATAGGTTAACCTAAAACTATGGCTCTAACCAGGATAGGCTTTGTCCTCCAAGGACACTGAGCAATGTTCAGAGATATATTAGGTTGCCACACTTGGAAGGGGTGGATAAAGGCCAAGGTTTCTCTAAATATCTTAAAATGCACAGGACAAATCCCCACCAACAACAATCTGGCCAAAATATCTGTAATGCCAAGATTACAAAACTCTGTTAAAAAATATCCATATTTTTAATATTTAAAGCTGTCTTCAGAATGTTTCGCTAATGTTGTAACACCACAGTTTTACCAAAAAAATTAGGAATAGTCTTTTTGTTACCTGTTTCAAAGTTCCAACCTGAATATAAGTGACAACTCTAAGTTTTTGCCAGGTTGATGGGTGTGAATGAATCTTCCTGTTGGTATCATCAATTATCACTCGATGTGAACAAAATTCCTAAATTTGATCATTATTTTAATTTATTTTTATTATTATACACTCATGGCCTACAGTTATCAGAATTTCAAATTATTTAACAAATAATTGTTTTTTGTTGCTTTTTGGTGGGACATTTTTGGCCATTAAAATGTTTTATGTTTCTTTCATCTTATTTTATTTATTTATTTATTTTTTTGCATTACCTTTTATTCCCCTTGTACCTTCCCCCAGTAATCACAACATTGTTGTTCATTTGTTTAAATCTGTCTATCTCCCTACTTCTGAGTATTGCCCACTTGCAGATTTTTTATTTTGACAATTATATATAGCAATGTAATTCATATCCATTATAAAATGTAAAACATTTCTATTATCCAACATATTTCTTTGATAAATAATATTTTCCACTCTCTGATTTATATATTTCTTTCTTAAGAGAGTCTTTTCATTAGGAGATATTTTAAGTTTTGATTAAATCCAATTTATCACTTTTCTTCTTTCATGTTCAGTGATTTTTAATTCCTCTCTAAAAAATATAGGCTGGCATTAATGTCAAAAAAATATATTGCTACATTTTATTCCAGAAGTTTATGGTTGTAGCTTTTACATTTAGGTCTGTGACACATGTAAAATTAGTTTTGTGGTATAAATTGTATTAGAAGTTGAGGTTTGGGTTGCTCTGTACCAGTTTTTGGTTGTTCTAACTACATTTAAAAAACATTTTTTAAAATTAAACCAACTTGGAAACTTGATTAAGTATTTATTGACTATGAGTACGTGATGGTCTATTTTAGGATGCTCTATTCTATTCTATTGAGCTTTTAGCTCTATTTTGTACACTAACACCATACTGTCCTGATTACTATAGTATTATGTTAATCCTTGAAATCAGGAAATGTAGGTCTTGGAGCTGTTCATCTTCTTCAAGCTTTTTAATGGTTAATCTAGATCATTTATATCTCCACACAGATTTTAAAATAACTTATCAATCTTGTCAACAAAACTACCTGGGGTTTTGATTCCAAATGCATTAAATCTATAAATGTTTTAATAGAAACATACTAACAATAGTAAGTCTTTCAATCTATAAAAAAGTGCATGTCTCTCCATTGCTTTAGATCTTACTGAACTTCTATCAACACTGTTTTGTATGTTTCATTGTATGTGACTTGCACAGTTTTCATCAGATCTATTCCTATGAAGTTGATCATTTTTGATGCCACTGTAAATTGCTTTGTTTTTTAATTTCACTTTCAGATTGTTTGCTATTGTTACATAGAATGCAATTGCTTTTTAAATTTATTTTGGTTAAATGTAATTTTGTTAAATTGACAAATGTTCAACCAACTTAAAGATCATTGTTTTTAATATTACTCATATTCTTTTAATCAATCACTTAATTTAGGGATTCTCTTTTCCAGAAATATTGCGAAGTACATATTATTTTTTAAAAAAATTTGTGTAGAAATCCTAGACATTCCTCAAACATTATACCAAGTATCCTTTAAAATGTGCCTCAGAGCCAACAAGAAAGTAAGGGAAGTTTAGGTTAACCAGGTTCAAAACCAAAAGCCCCATACCGTGGGGACTACTTTTGCTCTGGGTAATTGGCACCATTAATACATTAATTTTCTATTGCTGTATAACACATCACTACAAATTTGACAATTAAAACTATAAACACATTTATTTATTATGTCTCAGTTTGCTTAGGTCAAGATGAAGGACTCCCATACCGCAGTCAAGGTATCATTTGGGCTGCTTTTTCATCTGGAGGTTCAGCTGAAGAAGAATCTGCCTCCAAACTTACTCTTGGCTGAATTAATTTCCTTGCTGCGAGAGTCTATCAGCAGATCCATGCCATGTGACTCTCTCTATAGGTCCTCTCATAACTTGGCACCCCACTTCCCCAAAATCAGCAAGGAGGTACAGCCTAATTTTGTGTATGCTGAAGGATGTAGTTATACTTATATGTGTACCTGTATCTATATTTAACATCCTATTTCCTTTGCAATATAGCAAAACCTAATCATAAGAGTTATCATCACCTTTGACATACATACTTTGTTAGTCAAAAGCAAGTTACATGCCTTGTTCTCACTCAAACAAAAGATGTGGACATGACAGTCATGTCCTAAGGTCTAACTATGGCAGTTTATCCTCTAATCCCCAATGATACAGGGCCCTCCAACATGCAAAATGCATTTACTCCTCTCCCAAGGTTTCCCAGTCTCATCTTGGTATACTGTCAGCTGAAAGTCCCCAAATACCATCATTCAAATTAAGTCAAGGTGTGGATGAGATTCCTATGTGTAGTTCCATTAAATACAGGTATTAATATTATATATTTCTTCATCTGTGTATCTGTGTAAGTAGAAACAAGTACTACCTTAAATGCTCCCTATATAATATAGTGGGACAAGCATAGAATAATAGCTATACATGTACATTACTGCTGAAAAAACAAGGAAATAAAATATACAAGAGTCAATGGTCCATGGTGGTACTGTAATCCATCTTCTGAATCTTAGCTGGCTAGGTGCTTGTCTTCTGGTTTTCCCAGAACTTTATGATCAGAACTGCTTCTTGGCATTTTAGCTATGTTCACTCTCTTATTCTAATTCTGTATGCTCCCCTTAAACACTTAAATAAAGTGGTTTTGTTATTGCTGTTGTTAGCAGTTTTGTTTTTGTCATTGTTTTGTCATGTTTTAAACATATCACTAGAAGTTCTTCAGGACAAATTGTATAAGACATGAAAACCTACATCAGAAAATACTAATAAGAAAAATATAAGATTCAAGTCATGTTGGCTAACTTCTTGACCAATCCATTCAATTTGACTTTGATCTCATTGTCAAAGAAATCAAATAAAAACCTCAAAATCATTAAATAGCTTGACCTCATGAAATAAAATATAAAATTTTACATTAAATTTACCTTTTATTTATTTTTCATTAAATACATGTATTATGTATGAAATAATATATAGAATTATACATATGATTCTTCATAAAAACACATGAAGATAAATATCTTCAAATATATGCAAATACATTTGCATTTATTGGTTCTTCATAAAATAATGGAGTATATATAGAGTAATATACTAAATAATATAAACAGAAAATACTGTACATTATTAAATAATATATAACTCGTAGGCAGCCGTCCGTCTCGAGAGACGATGGTGTAGCTTCTTAAGAGTCTATCTGCACCGCCGAGAATGGCTGTGTAGTCCGACTCGGGAGTGACACGGTATCTGTCTCCTCCCGTGTTGAATCGACATCTTATGATGACGCTGGAGTGTCCTCTCCAGTGAAGCTGAAGCTACAGAGCCTGGGCAGGGTGATATGGAGGGTCTGCTGTTGCCCATGCAGCAGACCCCCCCTCTCTTCACAGCTGAAGGATCCAAGGGAAAGACGGAGTCAATACAGCTTGGCTTCAGGTGCGCCACAGGAGTTGCCGGTGTTGACTACAACGTCAAACCGCCTTAGGGACTCCGGCTCCGGATTTTCTGTCGGGGTTTACTCCCTTAGCCTTTCCCCTGAAGAGGTATGCTGCAAGGCAGCGGAGGTTTTTTGGAGTCAGAGTTTTCCTTCTCTGATGTGCCCTGACTGGAAGATTGAACCAGCGACACTTAGCTCGCAGGCCGACGCTCAATCCACTGAGCCAAACCAGCCAGGGTCAATATATAACTATTTATATATATATATATATATATATATATATATATATATATATATATATATATAAATTCTAAGTGCATAACTACCAATTTGTATGCTAAGTTAAACATATGAATTTAACTTTACAGATTCAGTTTATGACTTTCCAAGACATACATTTATGGTATTTAAAAAAAAAATTATGAATAGTATAAAAGAGACCATGATCTTGACTTGATATTCTAAGTGATGGAATAAACAGTAGGAAATAAGTGTGCAACACACTTTGTCAGATAGTTGACTTCTTTCTCATAGCCAAGGCAGTACTCTAGGATTTGTGGGAGAATGAGAGAGAAATAGTCAATACTTCCATGTTGGAAATGAAATGCATTATGCTCAAGAAACAAACACTAGTTACAATCCTTTGGTCTAGCCTACTCACCAGCTCTGCCAATATCTTTACTTGGATTTCTAACATTTGTTTTTCTATGGGAAATTAATTGTGATACCTAAATAACTAACATATTGAAGGCATTCAGGAACTATTATATTTATATGTTGAAGTTTTCCAATAAAAAGACATAGTTCTCCACATCAAAAAAAAAAAAAAAAGCATTGTAACTGAATGGATAAGATATTAAAATAATAATAAATGATAAAGTCAGGGTATGATCTGCATAATGAGTGTCCTGTAGTTCAGAAGAGTGAGAGAACTGTGCTTGAGGGAGAACAAGCTTCACAGAAGCGAGATTGAAGACTCCTTAAAGATGGGTAAGAAGACTGAGAAAGAAGATGCTCAAGCGAAAGCACAGAGGTGTAGATACAGAAATCTATAAACCCCTCTTAAAGTTAACTCTGAAAATTATTATATTCAAGATATATTGATAAAACTGAAATGGTGACATTAAGGGAATTATTTGTTAACAGGTCTTTCTCTTTCTCTTGCCCTTTGTGGCAGGTTTGAAGAACACAATTTAAAGAAAGCTATGGTCCTTTTCTCATATGGATGTAGGCTGCAGAAGTGGGGAAGATCTTTGAGAAGGTGAGAGAAAGAAGTTTTAAAAGTTCTATTTCCATCTCTGGTCAAGATGGCAGTATTTGCATTTGCACAAAACCAAATCAAAATTACAACTGAACAAAAGAATAACCAGCATTCAAAATTGCCTGAAAGTTAGCTAAATGTAAGTCCTATAACTTGAGATTTAAAAAAGCCACATCTAGACTGATAGGGGTATAGATGCAGGGAATAGGCTGGTCCCACATCCACATGTGGTGGATAGAAATAAAAAAGGATATTTTAGCAGTGCACCCTGAGGAGTGAGCAGTCACAGCCCCATACAAAGTCCCCCATCCCACAGTTCAGTTGCCAGGAAAAGAAGTCCCCATAACTTCAGGCTATAAAAACCAGTGTTGATTGTGGCTGAGTGAGATGGAGAGATGCTGGAATCCAAGTGTTCCTCTTAAAAGGCCTACACATGTACTTACTCTGACTCACTCCCTCTTAGTTCCAGTGCTGGCATCAGGGAGAGAGCTGGGGAAACAGTTTTCTGCCAGACAATAGTGCTGGTATAGGCTATTGTTCCTTTTCTAAGCTCTCCTCCAATGAAGCCAGCAGGTGGGCTCCAAATCTGAGTCTCTATCAATCTGGCTCACATTGTTCACCATGCTTTGGTGAGGGTCCATCCAAGCTCTTTCAAGTGGCTCTTTCTGTGAATAGCCTGTCTTGACTCATACTTCAGACTTTCCTAAAATTTCTTAAACAAACAGCAGCTAGACTCAGTGTGCCACATACCTCTTGCTAAGTGACCTCAGGCCTGGTACTAGCAGCAATCAAACATGATTCACAACTTGGTCTCACCTGGGTACCTCCCAAGTTCAGCAGAAGTAGCAGCCATTTGCACATTGCTCTGTAGTTCATGCCTAGTATCTCCAGGCAGAACACAGGTGGTGGCTGACCTTGGCCTGCTCCTCTTGGGAATACCCAGAGCCAGTGACCCCAGCAGACAACTACAGACCATGACAAACACCACTTAAACATGTCCACAAGCGATATACTCAAGGGGTGGACTCATCAAGCACCAGAGTCCTGTTGAAATAAGTCCTGCTCTGTGGGGTAGACCCCTGCACAGTTGATCCTGAACCATGATTGGAGGTCAGTAGTAGGTGGTGGCAGCCACTCCTTGTAGCTGATTGGCATGGGGTTAAATCCCTTTCATTGATGTGTCAATAGTCATGGCTCAACTACAAGAGGAAGATGTACATAACCCACATGAAGGGAAGAAGGGAATTGGAATACCCAGCTTGGATGATTAGGTAGCATGTGCCACTGGACTCTACAGAGCACCTACTACATAAGGCTGTTTTATCAAGGAACTCTACCTAATTCATAGAAACCAACGCAGGAAGACCACCAAAATAAGGAGACAAAGAAACATGTTCCAAATGAAAGAACAGAACAAAACAAGATGGAGACAAACAATCTACTAGATGCAGAGTTCAAAACACTGGTTACGAGGATGATCAATGAACTTCAACAGCATAAAAAAAGACATGAAAACCATAACAGATAATCAGTCAGAAATGAAGGATACACTAACTGTAATTAAGAATAATTTACATGGAATCAACAGTAAGGTAGATGAAGCCGAGAATCAAATCAGCAATCTGGAATATAAGAAAGCAGAAAACAAACAAACAAACAACAAACAACATGACCGCACAATCAGAATCCAAAAACACTAAGACAGTGTAAGGAGCCTCTGGGACATCTTCAAGCATATCAACATTTGCATAATGAGGGCGCCAGAAGGAGAAGAAAGAGAGCAAGAACTTGAAAACCTATTTGAAAAAAATAACGATGGAAAACTTTCTTAATCTTATGAAGAAAATATACATACAAGTCCAGGAAGTGCAGAGTCACAAACAAGATGAACCCAAAGAGGCCCACACCAAGACACATCATAATTAAAATGCCAAAGGTTAAAAACAAGGAGAGAATCTTAAAGCAGCAAGAGAAAAAAAGTTACTGACAAGGGATATACCATAAGACTGTCAGCTGATTTTTCAACTGAAAATTTTTGGCCAGAAGGGACTGGCAAGAAATATCTAAACTGATAAAATATAAGGACCTGTAATCAAGATTTTTCTATCCAGAAAAGCTATCACCTGGAATTGAAGGACATATAACGAGCTTCCCAGACAAGAAAATGCTAAAAGAGTTCATCATCACCAAACCAGTATTATATAAAACATTAACAATCTTTTTTAAGAAAAAGAAGGAAAAAAAGATGAAAAAAATGTGAACATTAAAATGGCAATAAATGCATATGTCTCAACAACTTAACCAAAAAAAAAAAAAAACAAAAACAAAAAAATAGAAAATAAAAAGAATAAATAAACAAACAAACAGAACAAAAACAGAGTCATAGATAACAAAGAACAATTTTGAAGGTTGCCAGATTGTATGGGGGTGGTAGGATAGGTGAAAAAGGTGAAGAGATTAAGTACAGAATAGTCATGGAGATGTAAAGTACAGAACATGAAATATAATCAATAATATTTTGATAACTATGTATAGTGTCAGATGGATATGAGATTTACTGTACTGGGATAGTCACTTAGTAAGTATATAATGTCTAATCACTGGGTTGTACACCTGAAACTAATATACTAATGCATGTCAACTGTAATTGAAAATAATAAAATGAAGACTATGAAGAGTAATACAAGGCAATCACAAAACTGCTTCTTAAGCAACCAGAACCTCAGCAGATTAGTGGGAAACTCTCAAGTTGAATAGATCAAACACCAAGGTTAAGGTGGAAATTCAAACATTTGATGGTGGCCTATGACCCCCTTCTATTAAATTTAATAAAGCATAGCTATATAATTTTAGAGGAATCATTATGACTAAAAACATAGAGAATTTTAATGTAGTATCATAAACTTTTAGGGTTTTGATGCCATTAGAAATGATGTTTCTGAAAACCCTCATTTGACAAAATAGAATATACAGAAACAAAGTATGAATTTGCCTTAAATTAAGTAGCTTGTAAGTGATCAAGTCAGGTTTGAACTCCAGGATTTTTAATTTGTTTTCAGTTAGGTCCTACAAGATTTAATACTTGCCATAATTTATAAAAGATCCAGAATCTATAAGAGTTACTCATGTGGCTAAATTCTACCTGGTCAATAGTATAATTGGCAAGTGTAAAAAAAAAAAAAAACATGCTTAGAATAAGAATGTTAGATCTACAAGTTCAGCAGCCCCTCCGGATAGTCTCTCCCCCTTTATTTCATATGTTAGTTGTCAGCGAAATAAAATAATTTATGGAAAACATTTAGTATAGTATCTGGAACACTGTAAGCACTTGGTAAATTATAACTAATTTAATTAGAGATCATATGTGATTTAGTTATAATTTTGGGTAATATCTAATTATAATAGAGCATATGAGAAAGAACATTGGAATACATACATTCTACTTCTGACTCAAAAATACAAAAATTGGAAAATGTAGATACTGTGCTTTCTCCTACCACCAGTCAAATTGAATTCAATATAAATTTTTTTGTTAACAGAAAGCCAAAGATATCTTATTTTTATTTATTTACTAAAAGCTAAGAATAGGAGTGAAGCCCACTAATTCTGGTTTACATAAATACTTATGTCTAATCCCTTTCTCAAAATTCAAGAGAGAAAACTTGCAATTAAAGACTGATAGGGCCACATGTTTAGGTTTTTCTATGGCTTTCTTTATTACAGTATTTTGAACTGATTATATCATAGACCAAAAGCTTTCCCACAAATGGACTGATCATCCTTGAGGAGTGCGTGTCAAAGAGTGGAGTATGATGGCTAAGTTATGAAAGCTACATGACATTTATAACTACAGTTCATACTGTGAACTGACATGTCTATTTTATCAGGATTATATGTATATAAAGTTAGGTAATATGCTGGAATAATTAACTAAGTAAGAAGCATTTCTTCCATGACATTATCTGAGAATAACATTTGCAACTGATTATGGAATTATATATTTTACTAATGCGTGGCAAAAGGCTAAGTTTAATTTTACCACTCATGAGAACTAACTTTATTTTAAATTACTAGTAGTTCTTTTTAACTTGAGAAAATTAGATTCTTTAAACAAGATATTATGTGGACATGAGTCCTTTTATAGGAGGCAGAGAGGTCATCACAGAGCATTTAAGAACTTGTCTAATTTATGTAAAAGAAATATAATGCAATCCTCTAACATTTTTTTGATATAAGAATATATCGGCTCAATTGCTGCTGACCGGATTGAATTGGGGAAAATGCAGCTGCTTGAAAAGAAGCTGAAATTCTGTCTAGTAAATGTATTAGATTCATATAGACCCAAATGGAAAATTCTCATTTCTACACGTCAATGCTTGACCTTACATACCAGGTAGAGAGGAGAGGGATGTGATTAGCAGTAGATTTATCAGTACAATTTATTTTCAAGTAAATAAATAATGATAAGAATCAGTTGCCACATTATCTAACCTCAATGAGGACAAAATTTAATTTGAATTATTAAAGCAACAATTAGCTAAATGAAAACATTCTAGTTGTAATACTAGCTTAATGGCAAGATGATATTTTGAAAGATAGAGTAGTCCTATATTATCTGCAGGGTCTAGGCCCCCAGTGGATGCTTTAATCTGCACATAACCAAACTCCATATATACTATGTTTAATTTATGTCATAGTCTAGATATTAACAATAATAATTAATAATACAATAGAAAAATTAAATCAATACACTATAACAAAATTTATGTGAATGTGACATTATTAAGTAAAATAAGGGTTACCTAAACACAAGCACTGCAATACCATGACAGTTAATCAGATAAGTTGCTAACGGGTGGGTAGCAAACATAATGTGGATACAGTGAACTAAAAATGATTCACGACAGGTGGGTTGGAGCTGATGGCGCTAGATTTCATCACATTATTCAGAAGGGCAGGAAATGTAAAACTTATAAATTGCTTATTTCTGGATATTTTTATTTAATATTTTTGGACCACGTTATCCGTGAATAACTGAAGCCACAGAAAGCAACGTGAATAAAGGGTGACTGCTATGTAGCTAGAGTTAGACACATAAGCATGCTGCATCTATAAAGACTTTAGAGTTGTCCTCATATTGTATTTCAAAAACTCACAGAAGTATTCAGAGAATGTTTAAAAGAGGCTTAGTGTCCATTTTCACTAGCTTTGTTTTTATTTTTCTTTCTTTAAAAAAATTTTTTTATAATAGCCCATGAATCATTATGGAGAATATTTTCATGTTATTAATGTAATATTGTTTGCAAGTATACATGCTTTACTAATAAAGTTCTATACAAAATTTTTTAGCAAATTACATATGACAATATTAACCTAGTTAAATCTATATCTAATACAGAAGAATGACATACTGCAAGCATTTTCAATCTAGTTTTATTAACTCTGGTATTATGGTCCACATTACCAACATTGCTAGTTCAATTGTTATGGTTTTATGCGTTAAAGTCTCCAAGTGCTTTCAGATATTCTTCCATATTTCCCTCAATAAATATGCATGAGGAGAAGAAAGACTTGGAAACTTCATATAATTCAAGAAGACACATACTTAAGAGAGACAGCCAATGTTTCCTTCTAATATCCTAGATTCCATATATTTTGCTTGCATGATTTGGATGTGAAGTATTTTTAAAATAGAAAATTTCATTTGAAATATAGGTAGTACTCTTTTAACATTATGCTTCATACTATTTAAGTATAATATTAAGTAGTTAAATTACTGTGTTTTATGAGGAACATAGTCTTAATTTTCTTTTAATTATTTTGAAGAAAGTTTAAGTTTCAATAATATTTGTAAAGTTGGGGAGAGTGGTTCATTAAGATGACAACATGGGCTGTTCCTGACTTCAGTTCCCCTCACAAGAAGACCAACTATCATCCATCCACAGACAAGACACCACTGTGATAATTCTAGATCCCAGAGGTGAGGATGAAGCCCCATTCTGGACCACGAAGACTGAGAAAGACCACTTTGCATCACCTCTCACCTATGCTGTTATAACGCCTCACCGAAGGGCCTCCCCTGTGCCTGCAGTTTTTCCAATGGGAAAAGTAAGGCCAAGGTACTTCCAGATTTCATCTCCCAGAGATCATGAAAGGGAATGTGTGAGGCTTCACCACTAGGGATCAGAAAGCAACAGAGAAATGGGTAGGGCTTACAGCAACCAGTGCTTATATCTTGGCAGAGCAAGTCCTTTCTTACAGTAGTAACCAAGCAAAGATCTCAGCCAGTAGCTTTGTCTAGGTGTAGAGTTGAGCTAGTGGTCCCTCCTGGCCAGGAAACTTAGTTGGCAGTTTTGCATGATTTGAGTCTCCAACCAACAGGGTCTCCTGGCTGTGAAACTCATTCTATGGCTGCGTAGGTCAGGGAGGCAAGTTCAAAGCTCCACCTAACAGTTAAGCACATTTTACAGCCCACCAGAGTAGGAGAGCAAATTTGTAGTTCCACCCAACTGGTGAACATAGTCTCTAGAACCACTCTATCAGAAAGCCTGGTCAGAGAATTCAGATAGGCCTAGAGCCCATCATATAGACCTGTGAGGGAAGAAAGCCAAGACAACATCCTTACCCAATTATTGAGTATAGTTCCTGGTGTCAAGTAGCCATGAAGGCTGAATAATGAGCTTTGACATCCTGCAAACTGAGCTTATACCCAGTCTACAACCACACCAAGCAACAGACCTAGCCTATGGTCCTCCTTAATTGTTATACACAGACTGTGGCTTTGCCCAAACAGGAAGTCTGGCTGGTGTCCCTGTTAAATCATGGTACACAAACTGTAGCCTCAACCAATTTAGGAGCACAGATAGTAACTTTGCTTGATTCTGAAACAAAGTCTGCAGCCCCAACTATCTTCAGGGTAAAGTTGAGGCTCTTCCCAATCAGAGAGGTCAGAAAGTAATCTTGAACAGCAAGGAAAAATAATCAATGGGCTCCCCAATTGTGAAGCCCAGCCTGTGGTCCTGCCTGATTCTACGGCATAGCCAGTGGCAAGCCCTGATTGAGGAGCAGATTCTGAGGCCCAGTATTTCTGAGAGCAAATGTGGATCCCAGCCTGCAGAACTATGCGATTGCAGAGTCTAACTAGAAGCATCACCCTGCCAGAGAACATAGCCTGTGACTCCACAGAGCTCAGCCTAGTGACCCTACCTAACAGCAGAGCATAGTAAGCAGCCCTGCCCTACCAGGAAGGCGTCACAGCGGTGGAGCTCAGCTAGTGACACTACTTCCCTCTCCACTCCAATCTCAGAGCATGGGCATGGCTTTGCCCAATGAAAGATCTTGGTAGTAAGCCCAACCTGCCTGAAGACAGTACCAGCTGACCCATCCAGGACCCCAAGTTCACTGGACTGGTAAAGGTCTTTCTCTGCTAAAGCAGACCTATAAAGTCTGGAACAGAAGACTGCTAACTCAAATGCAGATGTTAACTCAAGGAAACAAGAAGCACAAAGAATTGGATAAGCATGACTCAGCCAAAGGAAACTAATAAAGTTCCAATTACTGGCCCTAAAGAAATGGAGATCTATGAACTGTCTGACAAGGAATTCAGAATAATCTTTTTAAAAGAGTTTGGTAAATACAAAAACACATTGATAGTGAACTAAATAATACTAAAGAAATGCATAAATAAACCGAATTTAACAAAGATAGAGAAAGCATCAAAAAACTGAAAAGGTAGGATTCCCATACTCATTTTACGAGACCTATATTGCCTTAATAGTGTAGTGAAAAATATAGAGAATAAGAAAAAATTTATTTCATAGAAATTTTGTTAGTATCTTAGGATATTTTCATTTGTTGATTCATCTGCTATACTATATAGTTTTGACTGTTTGATGATCTCTCGTCACATTATTTTCTGGGCAGCTTTCATGTAAATAAATGGCCAACAGATGACATTACAGTCATATGCAGAATAAGGACATTTAGGTCAACAACAGACTGCACAGATGATGGTGGTCCCACAAGATTATAGCCCTTCGTAAGATCTTAGCCTGGTCAATGAACAAGGTGGGCAAAAGTAGGTTTACAGTTGTGAGTACATGAAACATTTATTCTTGTATTATTATTTATTAATTATTGTATTATTTTCCATACAAAAACTCTGAATCTACTTTTGCCCCACTCTGTTTTACTGTGTTGTGCCATCTCAGTTTGTTGAAAGTAATGCTATTGGGTAGAAATGCCAGAGGGCACTCACCTGGGCTATTCAGTAAGTTTCCCACACATATCGCCCCTTTCTAAACCAGTGTTATCACCGAACTGACCCTTACGAATCTTATTACAACTGCTGGACACCCTTCAGCAATAAACATTAAGAAACTCTGAAGGAAGAGTGAGTTTGCTAGTTACAGGCCTTGGAGCGTACAAGGCATTCCAAGGGAACAGCAAGAGTGAACCAGCATGGCCTGGGGTTTTGCTTTTATTGGCGTCAAGGAAGGGGGCCTAGGGTTTCGCAGACTTATTCTTTATTGGTGAATTTAAAACATAAGAGTGAAAATTTAAAGGTGGGAAGAGAAAAGAAGTAGATTAAATGATCAGTTACAGAAATCAATTAAGATCTAAAACGAAGGAGCCTCAGCCTGGGGAGGTGGCCTGGCTCTGTATCTAGTCTTCTGGCTGACAATGTGAGCTAGCCTTAGTTGAGGCTGGATGCCCCTTTGGAATGGGTCCTGGTTAAAGTGGATGCCTCGGTGATCTAAGCTTAAGTCAGGCTGTTGCTTTATAAAAAGAAAAACACTCTCAGCGCTTACACTACAATGACCTGTTTGTGGTGATGCTGGTGTAAACAAACGCACTGTATATCAATGGCATCCAAGTTTAGCACATACAGTTACAGTAGTAGACTATTTCATCTACATTTGTGTAAGTGTACTCTACAATGTTCACACTGGGAAGAAATTGCTTAAGGATGTATTTCTCAGAACATATCCCCTTTGTTAAGCAGCACATGACTGTATTGCTTTTTTTTTTAGTACTTCTTACAGGCTTTTACTAAATTTTGACACTAATTGTATGCATTATTTTTAAAGTTAATATTTTATAAATTAACTCTGCAATTTTTAGCAACTATTTCAAAAACATAAAAACAATAATGTTCAATAGACATAGAAAACAATCTTATAACCGTTTGGTAACAAATGTAAAAACGTGGCATTTGAGAATTTGGACAGGTGAGACGTGCCTTGCACTCCTTCCTCCAAAGAAGGCTTTTTTTCCCCTAATGTGGGATATTGAAAAATTAATCCCTGCTTTTTGTCATCTAGTGGTTATGGATTGAATGATGCCTTTTAACCCTGTTGCTAAATCTGTTGCCCCCAGAATACAGCAAGGATGTCAGCCTGTCAAACCAGGCATGCCGTTGTCCAGGGACAGCCAACTGACCTGGAGTCTGCAAGATCCTTCCCCATGTGGGAAGGCCACCCTCCCCTTTACACCCCTACTCTTATTAGAGATTTCTGGACCCAAGGGTAGGTGGGATGATGACCATATCCAGCTTGAAGCAGCTAGAGAAGCACAAGACCTTTGCCCATTGTCCTTTATAAAGGGTCTTAAGTCTGAGAGGAGGAAATTGTTACAAAGTGGGGGTTCTCTGAAATAAATAAATAAATAAATAATTATTTAAAATGTGGCATTTGACTTACCATGATATTCTCTTATCTTACAAGGACTTTATACATATAAACATACATGTGGATAATTTTTATTTTTAATTTTTACTATATTGTCATATCTCATATTATTTAAAAATATATTTCACACACTTTTTTATGAATTGCTTTGTGCATTGAATATTAGTGTTGAGATATTCTATATTTAATCATTCTTTTCCTAACTGTATGTTTTACATGATGTATTTTGATATATATTCACATGATATATATTTATAAAATGTATTCTACATGATGAATACAAAATATCTGTATCATTCTTATATTGATGAAAAAGCATGAAGTATAAGTGCTCCTTAACTTCTAGTCTTTTTATTTCTGAAGGATATATATTAAACTCTTTATTTCTGAATTTTAGAACTCTTACATTTTTTATAGCAATAAATATTGTCCCATTGGCTTACCTCCCCACCCCCAACTATAGTAAATGTCACTCTCATTAGCAATAAAATACTATTGATTATTTCTAAACTAGAATAATTATACAACTTTAATACATTTATCTGATTAATAATGATTTTAGTAACATGATATAATTTCTATTTTATATATGTGTGTGTGTGTGTGTGTGTGTGTGTTATGGGAAACAATTAGCTTTTCCATTACAAAGCTTCCATCATTATAGTTTTAAGAAGTTATAGATTTTTAATTTCAAGTGGAACATTCTTTTTATAAAAATTTTAAGTGTCAGAGTTTCTTTGAAGAAATCAAATTCCAAAATAATTGCGAATTTACTTCTATGCATTCAATTAAATTTATCTGCACACTTAAATATAATATTTTTAAATAAAGTTATATTTAACCCCATAATATAACTATAGTCAATAAGAAATGATAAGCAGCATACTTCCTGAGATTGTGACAATCATTGATTTTTCAGATGTGAATGTGTCCTGTGATATCTTTATATATGGTTAGATTGATGATACTGCATCAGCTCACTCTGGCTATTATAGTTCTCTGTGGTTAGCTCCTAGACCAATGTAATTCTTCAACCTAGTCGTCGTCGTCGGCAGCCGTCCGTCTCGAGAGACGATGGTGTAGCTTCTTAAGAGTCCATCTGCACCGCCGAGAATGGCTGTGCAGTCCGACTCGGGAGTGACATGGTATCTGTCTCCTCCCGTGTTGAATCGACATCTTGCGATGACGCTGAAGCTACAGAGCCTGGGCAGGGCAATATGGAGGGTCTGCTGTTGCCCATGCAGCAGACCCCCCCTCTCTTCGCAGCTGAAGGGTCCAAGGGAAAGACGGAGTCGATACAGCTTGGGTTCAGGTGCGCCGCAGGAGTTGCCGGTGTTGATCACAACATCAAACCGCCTTAGGGACTCCGGCTCCGGATTTTCTGTCGGGGTTTACTCCCTTAGCCTTTCCCCTGAAGAGGTATGCCGCAAGGCAGCGGAGGTTTTTTGGAGTCAGAGTTTTCCTTCTCTGATGTACCCTGACTGGAAGATCGAACCAGCGACACTTAGCTCGCAGGCCGACGCTCAATCCACTGACCTAAACCAGCCAGGGCTTTTCAACCTAGTATAAAATTGAATAAATGTGAGTGAAGTATAATGTTACTCATAAATTCTTTATTAAAGAATTAGTCTAGGAATCACTGTTATTCATATACTGATCTCAACAGAGACTACACAGGCATGTGTGTGCATAGTGAAAAACTTTTTCAAAGTACAGCTGACAACACATGAGATTAAGTACCCTGAGGTCCAACTTTTCAGTATTACCTACTTAGTTCCAATAACCTTCCTTTCAAGTAAAATAACTTGTTGAAGCTTTGCACACTCTGGGGAAGTTATTATCACCTCAAACTAATAAATTTTAAAAGAATATTTTAGTTTATTTTGTGAGTTTTGTAATTATATATAGCTATTTATAAATTTTATGAAACTCATTGAAGACGTAATTGTTTAAGCTAGAAGCGCTTTTCCATTTCTTGGCTTTTTAAGATGCATCTTACTCTTAGTGTTGGGTAAAAGAGGCCTTTTTAAAGATTAGATCAACTTTTTATGTTCTATAGTCGCAATTCTACCCAAAGACAGCTTCATGTATGTGGACCTGTGTTCAGAAGGGTCCTTTGTTCCATGTTGTACTGTATCTGTCTTTAAATTCTTAGTAATTTTAATAATTCATAATTGTTTAATAATGAACAATTAGTAATTTTAATAATAAATAATGTTCATATTGCATCCAGCCTATTAATGATAAGGGTCCAAAAACCCACTCTCTAGCTCATTAAAAAAATCTCTCAAATGTTTGATGAAATATATACTGGTCATAATCAACCTTTATGAGGCCATCTGTAAAATAAACACAAATTTACCAATATTTCCCCATTGGCACATATGGAACTGCATCTAGTTTCACTCATAGCCAACCCCTATTATCTCTGACCATCATATAGAATGCAAGCCTCACCATTCATTCTATTCTTTTATAATCTCATACACATAAAGACATACATTCTTGTCTTCGCTGATCTCCTGAGATTGTCAGACTGAAACTTGCATTATCTTTCAAATGTGTTTCATAGATCATTTTGCTTCCCTTGCACCCTTCCAATTGATAGGTTGTTGAAAGTCCTCACAACCCTGTCACCTGGAGGTAGTGTCTAGGATGTCTAACGCTGCATATCTGCACTTATACTATGGGCCTTCAGAGAAGGAAAACTCTGATTCCAAAAACCTCCGCTGCCTTGCAGCATACCTCTTCAGGGGAAAGGCTAAGGGAGTAAACCCCGACAGAAAATCTGGAGCCGGAGTCCCTAAGGCGGTTTGACGTTGTAGCCAACACCGGCAACTCCTGCGGCGCACCTGAAGCCAAGCTGTATTGACTCCGTCTTTCCCTTGGATCCCTCAGCTGCGAAGAGAGGGGGGGGGTCTGCTGCATGGGCAACAGCAGACCCTCCATATCACCCTGCCCAGGCTCTGTAGCTTCAGCTTCACTGGAGAGGACACTCCAGCGTCATTGCAAGATGTCGATTCAACACGGGAGGAGACAGATACCGTGTCACTCCCGAGTCGGACTGCACAACCATTCTCTGCGGTGCAGATAGACTCTTAAGAAGCTACACCATCGTCTCTCGAGACGGACAGCTGCCGATACGATACTATGGGCCTTGCATCCACAGGAAACAAAGTCCTTTTGTTTTTGAAGACTTGGGTGAATTCCTTGCACTAGTATACCTCACATCGCCCTTTTTATGTCCTCTAATATTTGAAGACATTGACACCTCTCAAATCCAACTATATTCCTGGGAAAAATTAATCTTCTATAAATGATTTGTCACACAAGGTATCCCCTGCTTCCAGTTCCTTCAATTTCACATCTTCACACCAAGTTACTGACTCATTCTTATGTCCATATATTTGATAATGTCTGTTTAGGTCTATTCTTCATGTGAAATCTTAAGACCCAACATAGTCTCTACTACAATTTCCTAAATTTTAAGTGCTATAATTCCTTTACCCCTTCACAACTACTTCACATGGACTTTAAAAATTTAAAAAAAAAAATTATGTCAGCTTCTTACTAAACTCAGATTGTTAAAATAAATTACTTTTTTCCCTTAAGTCTCCTGCATCATCCACTTTGTAGAACAACAACAATAAATCCATTTGTTTGTCCCTCCAAAATTGTAGGACTCTTCTTACTTCTCCACCTCTGTTAAAACTAAACACTCAATTGCTTGGCAATTGGGTCATTTTATTTTTCAAATGCTTTCTTTCCTTCTATTTCTTTTATTAGTAATAGTCTTTTATTAAAACTGTTGTTTTAGCCTTTTAACATGGCTGTCAATTTTTAGTTTTACCCATCTTTTTTCTAGTCCATCTTACATATGTTAATAAAATTTTTTAAAAATATTTTAATCACATCAACTAAATTCATTATTTTACAGTCACCACAAGTAAACTCCAAAGTCTTCAATATGATATACAAGGTTCCTTGTTGTCTGACTGTGGTTTATAAAATCATTCAAATCACCTGACATTTTATACTGTTGTAATTATGCTAATTTACTTGCTTTATTTTCTAATAAGAAACTGTATACACTGATGCTAGTCTTTATTAAGACCCTTCTAAAATTTTCTTTTCTGTTCCATTAAAATTCTTTTTAATATGTGTATATTTTGTATAAAAGGATTTAAATTTTTATAATTACTTATTTGTTAAATTTTATTATTAATTTTTTATTCTGTAAAAGGGCGTTTTCTATACCACTTTTGATCTCAGAAAGCTGGCATATTGTCTGGAAGAATATAACTGATTTAAATATTCTTCATTGAGTGAAGGAATAGTTTTTATATGATGTACATTTGGTTCATAATAAATCTTATGTGTTAAAAATGGAGCTCAATTCATATCTTAAATAGCCAAAGCACAGCCTAATACATGCTGCTATGCTAAGAGTCATGCTGATTCAACTATGAGAAAAGATCCACTGTCATCTTTTGCAGTGCAAGGCCTGACTACTTTAGATATAATGTATTTCTTGCCCTTTCCCATCATATTTCAATGAGAAAATGAGATAAGGAGCAATTTCATTAATAATGGTGACATTTTCCTATACAGGTAGAGTCTACCTGTATCTAAAACTTAGATTTCTAATGTTGTATCCAATTTTATTTCCATTCTTTCATACAACTGTGGGTGCCAATATATTAAAATAAGGCAAACAATGTTAACTGAGAGAAATACACATTATAAAAATGATCAATACTTATAGATCATCTATATAATCAGTTTGTGGCATTTCAAAGATTTTTCTGGAGTCCACTGATGAATAAGTATTTAAATGTTTACTATATTTGAATCAGAGACATGGAAATAGGGAATAAACTGATGGCAACCAGAGGGTATGGAGAGGGGCAAAGCGGGGGTAAGAAGGAGAAGGGTCTAGTTAAGAAACAAGTATAAATGACCCATGTCCATGGACAACAGGGTGGGGACTGGCTGTGGGAGCAGGGCAGGGGTGGGACTGGGGAGAGTAATGGTGAAAAATTGGGACAACTATAATTGAACAATACAATAAAAAATAAAAAAGAATTTAAATGTTCACTACATTTAAATAAAAATTAGGTATGAAACAAATAAAATTATGTGAGAGAACACAGGAGTAAGAACAGACACAAGTCAGTTTTCAACTTCAGTTAATAATTTAAATAGATGTGTCAACTTGGAGACATAAAAAGAATATATATATTTAGAAAGATTTTATGGTGTGTCTTTAGCAAAAGACACCATAAAATATTTTTAATTTTATAATAAAAAATATTCATCTGATAATAAATATATTTCAAAGTCACAGGCTGTTGTAAGGGAGAATAATTATATATAAATATTTCATATCTCTTAGTACAAGACAGTAAAAAATAAGCTCTTTTTCCTGTGGATGAAAATATGCTTAGTGGTGCTTCCACGTTGTCTGGTAAGATACAAAATGAAGTCAGAGAAGAGGACAGCACAGCTCATTATGTTCTGTGTCAGTAAGGCAGAGCTCATGGGTAATATTGCTTCTCCCCTACTACTGGCAATGGAGATGATTCCCACCGTTTATGACACAAGTCCCCTGTGCTCACGTGATAAGAGTTTTTGAACTTTCTTTGCAGAAATCCTTCCTGTAAAACTATTCAGTCTTCCTTTTTTATTTCTCATCTCCTGCCAAGAGCAAGGCAGAGAAAGACTCAATGTGAACATTTTATTATCAAGTTAGGCAAGACAAATGTCATATATCAAACTAAAAATAGGTTTGACTCCAATATATGATTCAAGACAAGCTAGAGTCAAATTTCTCTTTTTATTAAACCATTTTTTTATTGTTATTCTATTAGAGTTGTCTCAATATATTCCCCTTTACCTTCCTCTGCCCATCCAACCTCCTGTTCCCACAGTCAATTCCCACAATGGTGTCCACGTCCAGGGGTCATTCATACATGCTCTTTGAGTAGTCCCCTTTCCTCCTGTCCACCATTATCTCCCTTCTACCTCTCCCCTCCCCTCTGGGCACTTTCAGTCTGTTTTATATTTACATCTCTGTGATTCTCTTTTGTTTGTTAGTTTATTTTGTTCATTAGATTCCTCTTACAGATGATATCATATGGTATTTGTCTTCCACTGATTTGCTTATTTCACTTAGCATACTATTCTTCATACTAATACATATTTTATATGTTATATGCATTATATACTGTATTCTTTTGCCCTGGCTGGTTTAGCTCAGTGGATTGAGCGTCGGCCTGCGAGCTAAGTGTCGCTGGTTCGATCTTCCAGTCAGGGCACATCAGAGAAGGAAAACTCTGACTCCAAAAAACCTCCGCTGCCTTGCGGCATACCTCTTCAGGGGAAAGGCTAAGGGAGTAAACCCCGACAGAAAATCCGGAGCCGGAGTCCTTAAGGCGGTTTGACGTTGTAGTCAACACCGGCAACTCCTGCGGCGCACCTGAAGCCAAGCTGTATTGACTCCGTCTTTCCCTTGGACCCTTCAGCTGTGAAGAGGGGGGGGGGGTCTGCTGCATGGGCAACAGCAGACCCTCCATATCACCCTGCCCAGGCTCTGTAGCTTCAGCTCCACTGGAGAGGACACTCCAGTGTCATCGCAAGATGTCGATTCAACACGGGAGGAGACAGATACCGTGTCACTCCCGAGTCGGACTGCACAACCATTCTCGGTGGTGCAGATAGACTCTTAAGAAGCTACACCATCGTCTCTCGAGACAG
Organism: Furipterus horrens; assembly: GCF_987537825.1. Classification (NCBI taxonomy): domain Eukaryota; kingdom Metazoa; phylum Chordata; class Mammalia; order Chiroptera; family Furipteridae; genus Furipterus; species Furipterus horrens. The sequence goes on along the minus strand of NW_028327182.1, from coordinate 24,701,555 downwards.
ACGGCTGCCGACGATGATGACGACTATTCTTCAGTTCCATCCATGCTCTCGCAAAAGGTAGGAGTTCCTTCTTTCTTTCTGCTTCATAGTATTCCACTGTATAAATGTACCACAAATTTTGATCTACTCATTTACAGATGGGCACCTAGGCTGTTTCCAGCACTTAGCTATTGTAAATGGTGCCACTGTGAATAGAGGGATGCATAAGTTCTTTTGAACTGGTGATTCAGGATACTTAAGGTATAATCCCAGCAGTGGAATTGCTTGGTCAAAAGGCAGTTCCACTTTTAGTTTTTAAGGACATTCTATACCATTTGTCACAGTGGCAGCACCAGTCTGCATTCCCACCAACTCTGCACTAGGGTTCCCTTTTCTCTCCATCCTCACCAACACTTGTTTGTTGATTTATTAATAATGACCACTTTGAGGTAGTGTCTCATTGTGGTCTTAATTTGCATTTCCCTGATGGATAGTGATGTTGAGCATTTTTTCATATGCCTATGGGCCCTCTGCATGTCCTCCTTGGAGAAGTGTCTGTTCAGGTCCTTTGTCTATTGTTAATTTAATTGTTTTTCTTCTTGGTGTTGAGTCAAAGGAATTCTTTATATATTTTTTGAGACCAAATCCTTTTCTGAATTATTACTGACAAATATATTTCCCCACATAGTTGGTTTCCTTTTCATTTTTTTTTTAATTTTATTTGGACATGTTTATTTACTTATTTGTTTGTTTGTTTATTTATTTTATTTTTAGAGAGATGGGAAAGGAGAAAGAGAAAGAGAGAAATATCACTGTGTGGTTGCCTCTCACTTGCGCTCCCAACTGGGGACCTGACGTGCAACCTAGTTATGTGCACTGACTGGGAATCAAACCAGCGACACTTGGCTAGCAGGCCGACGCTCAATCCACTGAGTCATAGCAGCCAGGGTCCTTTTCATTTTTATAATAGTTTCTTTAGCTGCACATAAGCTTTTTAATTTGATGTAGTTTCATTTGTTTATTTTTTCCTTATTCCCTTTGCCTTAGGAGCTATACTGGCGAACATATTGCTGTGTGGAATATCTGAAATTTTATGTTTTCTTCTAGGGATTTTATGGTGTCATGACTTATATTTAAGTATTTTATCTGTCTTGAGTTTATTCTGGTGTATGGTGTAACCTGGAGGTCAAGTTTAACTTTTTCCATGTACCTGTTCAGTTCTCCCAAAACCATTTATTGAGGAGGTTATTTTTACTCCATTGTCAAGATAGACCACATGGTAGGATACAAAATGAGTCTCAATAAATTCAAGAAAATTAAAATCATATCAAGCATCTTCTCAGATTACAATGTCTTGAAACTAGAAACCAACCTCAAGAAAAAAATTCAAAAATATTCAAATACATGGACACTGAATAACTTGCTATTAAATAATGAATGGGTTAACAAAGAGTTTAAAAAATTAAAAAGTTTCTGAAAACAAATGAAAATGAACACAAAGCATCCCGAAACCTATGGGACACAGCAAAGGCATTCCTGAGAAGAAAGTTCATAGCAATACAAGCTTATCTAAAAAAGATAAAAAAAATCTCAAATAAACAACATAACCTTACATTTATAATAACTAGAGAAGCAACAACAAACAAAGTCTGGAGAGTCAAAGGAAGGAAGTAATAAAGACCAGAGCAGAATTAAGTGACATGGAGACTAAAAATATCAATTGAAAGGATCAATAAATCCAGGAGCTGGTTCTTTGAAAATATAAACAAGTCTTTAACCAGACTCATCAAGAAAAGAAGAAAGAGAACCCAAATAAATAAATTCAGAAACAAAAGAGAAGTTACAACCAATTACAGAGGACTGTAAGAAATTACTACAAACCACTATATTTCAAAAAAATTGGACAATTCGGGTGAAATAGAAAAATTTCTAGAAACATACAAACTTCCAAATTTGAATCAAGAATAAGCCAGAATAGGCTGATAACAACTAGTGAAATTGGAGCAGTGATAAAAAATCTCCTAGCACACAAAAGCCCTGCATTGGACTGCTTCACAGGTAAATTTTACCAAACATTTAGGAAGAGCTAACTCCCATTATTCTCAAACTATTCCAAAAAATTCAAGAAGAGGGAAGATTCTCACACTCTTTTTATGAGGCCATTATTATCCCAATTCCAAAACCAGGTAATGACAACAAAGAGAGAAAATTACAAGCCAGTGTCTCTGATGAACATAGATGCTAAAATGCTCAAAATACAATTGGCTATCTAGATCCAGCAATACATTAAAAAGATTATACACCATGATCAAGTGGGATTCATCTTCGGGATGCAAGAATGGTACAATACATGTAATATACCACATAAACAAAAATCACATGATCGTATCAATAGATGCTGAAAAATTATTTGATAAAGTCCATCACCCATTTATGATAAAAGCACTAAGCAAAATAGGAATAGAAGGAACATACCTCAACATAATAAAGGCCATATACAAGAAGCCTACAGCCAACATCATACTCAATGAGCAAAAAACTAAAAGCTTTCCTCTTAAGGTCAGGAATAAGACAAGGTTATCTATCTACTTTGACCACTTTTAGTCAACATAGTATGAGAATTCTAGCCACAGTGATCAATCAAGTAAAAAGAAATAAAAGGCAGCCAAATTGGAAAGGAGGAAGTAAAACTGTCATTATTAGTATATATTGCATGACAGTGTACATAGTAAACCTTATAATCCCCATCAAAAAACCTACTCAACCTAATGCATGAATTTGGCAAAATAGGAGGGTACAAAGTAAATGAAATCAAAGGCATTTTTGTACACCAATAATGAAATATCAGAGACAGAAACTAGGGGAAAAAATCCCATTTACTATAGCAACAAGAAAAATAAAGTTCCTAGGAATTAACTTAACCAAGGAGGTAAAAGAGTTGTACTCAGAGTACAGAACACTGAAGAAAGAAATCAAGGAAGGTATAAATAAATGGGAGCATGTACTGTGTTCATGGACTGGAAGAATTAACATCATTAAAATGTCCATACTACCCAAATAAATCTATATATTCAATGCAATCCTTATTAAATACCAATCACATATTTCACAGATCTAGAAAAAGTATTTCAAAAATGCATATGAATCCAAAAGCAACCTTGAATAGCCTCAGCAATCTTGAGAATGAAGAACAAAGTAGGAGGGATCACCATACCTGATATCACACTATACTACAAGGCCACTGTAATCAAAACAGCCTCTTGCTGGCATAAGAACAGACACATCAATCAATGGAACAGAATGGAGGGCCCAGAAATAAATCCATGTCTCTGTGGTCAATTAATATTTGACAAAGGGAGCAAGAGCATAAAATGGAAAATCAACATATTAATAATAGTAATCCTTTTGATTTATGAACACAGTATACCTTTTCATTACTTATGCTTTTGCTTTTTATCAGCACAGTTGTTTTCAGTGTATGGCAGGTCTTTCACCTCTCTTTTCATGATGGTTATTATATCAAACTTTATTGATATTTTTATAAAATGTATTATTTTTATAATTTCAATTTCCTGTTGTTTCTTGATCATATATAGAAATATAACCAACTTTCAACTTTTGATTCTATGTCCTACCAAACTCATTATGTTTTTTATAGATTCCATAAATGATTTTTCTAATAAACAACTTGACTAAAAATAAAGACCATACTACTCTTTCATCTTTACATAGATAATCAATTCTTGTGTAAATGAAAATAGTTTTATTTATTTATTTCAAATATAGATGACTTATTTGTACGTTTGTTTTATTGAAAAGATTAGCATCTCCAATATAATGTTGAATAAAAGTGGTATGAGAAGACATCCTCGTTTTGTTCCAAATCTTAGAGGAAACACTCTTAGCTTTTCAACAGTGATGTTAGCTGTAGGTTTTTCATATTTTTTATCTGGTTGATTTTTTTTTTATTCTGAGATATACTTTCTGTGCTATTAATACATTTTAACTTCATTTATTAGTCTTAGAATTTTATATCTTTTCATCCTTTTTCTTTTAACTGATATTAATGTTTATATTTAAAGTGTATTTTTGGTAAGCAAAAGATAATTGGGTCTGACTTTTTATGCAATCTCATGATCTCTACTTTTAATTATGGCTATATTAACAGTTACTTTTAATGTAATTATTGATATTGTAAGTTTTCAGTCTATTTTGAGCTGTGCATTCTGTGCATTTTCACTGTGTTTTATCTTTGTTACCATTTCCTTTTTTATTATATGAATTCAATAATGTTATGACAGCATTTTATATTTTTGTTGGATTACTAGCTTATTATTATTGTTTTGTCAATATAGTAATTACTTTGGGATGTATCATACGCTTCTGAGACTACCTTCAAATGATATACTACTTCACATCTAGTGTAAGAATCTTGCAATTCTATAACCACATTTCTCCCTTCCCAGTCTTAATTCCATTATTGTCACACATATGATGAAAACCTCATATTACAGTCTTTTGTTTTCTTAATCATCATTTACTTTTCAAGTGTTCTAGATTAAAATAACAAGGAGTAATCTTGTTTTTTTAACAAATAGTTACTATTTCTGGTGGTTTTTATTTCTTTGTGTCAACTGGTGTCATTTTTCCCTGACTCATTTTGGATAATTTTGTTACTGTTTTCAAGGTCATCATGGTTTTCTGCAATTTCTGTTTTGTCATTAATTTTATCTAGTATATGTTTCATCTTAAGCATTGCTGTCTTATTTTCATCTAGAAGTTTGATGTTCATTTCTTCATATGTATCATGACCCTAGTTAACTGTTTGAACATATGGAATATGGTTTTAACTGTTTTACTGTCCTTGTCTGTTACTGTTTGGGGCCATTTTTATTGAATTGATTTTGCTTCTCATTGTGGTTTATATTTTTTCACTTCTTTGTTGCCTATTTGTCTTCAACTGGATCAGACATTAAAAAATTTACCTTTATGAATATCAGAATTATTCTTTAACTTTGTTACAAAGCACAATTACACTACTTGGAAACAGTTTAATACTTTTGCATTTTACTGTTGAAATATATTAAGTGGTATCATGGCAGTATTTATTTTAAGACTAGTTATTTCCTATTACTAACAAAATAGACTTCCACACATTTTTATGATCACATGAATCATGAGGGTTTACATTCTGATTGTTAAGAATAGGTACTATTCTCTCTAAGATGGTTCTTTCCTAAGATGTGGACAGTTTCTTTAAACACATGCACTTGCCAGTATTCTACTGAATACTGGTCTGCTGAATAATTGAGACCCCTTCACAGATTTCCGAAGTGTTCTCTATATGCAGCTCTATTTTACTTATTTTTATTTTTATTTTTAAATAATTATAGAGTCACCAGCAGTGGCAAAAATAGTAACAATTCCCATGTACCCCTCACACTGCTGTCTCCAATGGTGACATCTTACACAGTTTTAGTAAAATATCACACCATGGATCTTAAAACCAACTACATGCTGATGACTTTCCATTTAATTGATTTTTTAATTTTTTCCATTTTCCAATTACAGTGCAGATTCAACACTATTCTGTTTTAGTTTCAGTTGTACAGCATAGTGGTCAGAAAACCATGTACACAGCTTTCTTTTAAAAGACACTCTGTCTTGGTCCTTCTGGACACTGAGCTCCACCTCTTTAATCCAGTGTGATTATCACGTTCCTCCTGGGTTTCCCTGTGACAGTGCATGGACCATCACTCAAACAGTGATCTGGGAAAACATAGGACTTGTTTAATTTGTTTTTCATACCTTAGTAACCATTTCCTTCATTGTCTGATGTTCAGTGTCTTGAAAAATGTTGTTTCACATACTTTTTCTCCCCTTTTTTCTTTTCTTGTCTTGCCTTGCCTTTCCTCTTTCTCTTTCTTTCTTTTTTTCTTTCTTTCTTTCTTTCTTTCTTTCTTTCTTTCTTTCTTTCTTTCTTTCTTTCTTTCTTTCTTTCTCTTTCTTCTTTCCTTCCTTCCTTCCTTCCTTCCTTCCTTCCTTCCTTCCTTCCTTCCTTCCTTTATCTTTTGTCTTTATTTCTTCTGTTTTTCTATATATGGTTTGTTTGTTTTTTTTGTCTTTTTCTTCCTTCCTTTTTTCATTCTTTGTTGCTATTTCAGGTGAGAGGATAAGCTAAGTTCCTTTTATTCTATTTTAGCTAGAAACAAGGGAACCAGTTCTTTTATCCTGACTTGAATAAAGTTATTAGAATATTATTTGACACAATATTTGATTAATCTTAACTGCTTAAAATTTTTGTAGTTTCTAGGAAGATAATGTGGGCATATTTATGTTACTCAACACAATTCATTGATCCCGAAACTGCTATAACAGAATCATAAAATATTTATCATATGAAAATATTATGCATTTTGAGAAAAAAAATTGTATAAGTAAATTATTAAAAATCATTAGTGGATTACCAAGTACCAGATACCCATGCACTAATTTGTGTAAACTTCTCTATAGTAATTACACACTAGTACATCAAAGGTAAGGTAACTGAAAAAGTAGGTATCATATCTAAGTTTTGTTGCAAATGATAAAAACAATTCCAGATTATTTTCAAAATAATATAGTTCAAAGTTGTATCTCAGAGTTAGAAATTCAGGATGTTTTATATTCATTAATTCAAAACTACAAGGTACAAAAAACAGTTTTCCCATTTTCTCTGAAGTTTTGATATTTGTGAGTACTAATCTAAAGAGACCTCTTGGACATTTGAATAAGATTGGAATCTACTAGGGAAACCAAAACAAAAACCAAAAGGTATTATTGACACAAAGAGATCTTGGCATGCACCTCTTGAACAACTATAAAATAGTTTAATTCTTCCCTTCTCATGTAATATAAATTCTTACAAACTTCTGATCCTGTAATTTAAGTTGTTACATCATATTTTAGTGAAGATGAAAATGCCTAGTAAAGCACTAAGGAAAAAAAGATGCTAAGGTAATCTACCAGGACAAAGTGTCACAAGTATAAAAAAAATCAAACTGAAAGATTTCTATGAAAACCAGTTATTGGAATTGAATTAAGACCACCAAAAGAATAGGAAAGGTTGAATTTAGAATTAACTCCAATTCATTTCACTCTTTAAGGTCATTGAAGACTTTAAGATCAGTTGCAAAAAAACATTATTTCTGTGACATGATCTTTTAAAATTATTTGCCACGTAGGCTTACCATTCAAAACATCTTCTTCTTGGGATTCTAAGATCATAGCATACATTCTGTCTGGTTGAGGTAACCTTTATTAAACTTTCATAAACATTTAGATCAAACTGTTTTTAAATCCTGGTCACAGAAGTCTGCAAAGATAGCTAGCATCAATAATCAATACTATATAGTACAATAGACTTTGGTTTGTTTGTTTTGTCTATACTTGAATTACAAGATCTTCAAAACCATCTTTAATCTGCTCAGATTGTCTATGTCTACATTAGATAGTGTCTTTAAAGTTCTCAGTAACATTATTTTAAAATTAAGAAAGGTATATTAATTATTATCTGGCCTAAATTAATATATAACTTCAAGAGCATTTGTTATGACAACTACCACAAAAAATATCTAGAGTAATTTTGGATGGTAAAAAATATATATCAATAGAACCTCATTGCTTTAAAACTTCACTTAAAATGATGCATATTTACATGTTTAGAAACTTGATTTAACTCTAAATTATACTGAAGAACTCAGTTTTCTAAAAATTTTATATGAACTATTAGTAAAAAAACAATAAAATTGAATTTAACATGTAGTTGTTAGAAGCACATCTTCCCATATACACAAATTATCTATGAGACTTGGAAAAAACAAATCAATAGAAACAAATATCTGATCAATATTATATTCTATTAACCAAAAGCTGAATTTGATTGGATTGGGAGGATTTATATTTTTTTTCCTAAAATTAAAAAATATATATTTTATTTATCTATTTTCAGAAAGAGAGAATGGGAGGGAGAAAGAAAAGGAGAGAAACATTGATGTGCAAGAGATACAATGATTGCTTGCCCCCAACTGGGGAACTGGCCCACAACCCAGGCATGTGCTCTGACTGGAATAAAATTAGCTACCCTTTGCTTTGCAGGCTGGCACTCAATCCATAAGCCACACCAGCAAGGGCTACTATTTTTAAAATATTTAAAATAGAACTTTAAAGCTGTTAATAATGTAGTTTACAAAACATTTATTAGAAATTTATCAATGAAAACCAGAATACAGTGTTTCAGTTAGTTTGGTTCGTTATTGTTATAATTAATGGTTGTATTTATATCATCTTGCCTTTATAGTCACAGCTTTCTTTCAGAAAACCCTGGAGTTTTGGGTACCTGCAAATCAAACCTAGTGATCTTTTTTCTTTTTCCTTTATGATCTTCTTAGTTTGCCTGAAGCAAACTTGTTCAGAAGGAAGGGCACCTGGAAATTGTGCACTTCTTTGCAGAATACCATGTAATATTGAGAAATCCATCCTGAAATAGGTAAGAAAAAAACTTTCCTCAAACAAGGTATTGTTTTTGCTTCTTCTGCCTTAAATAACTATAGGCTACATAATTCCCAAGCCTATGATAAATTACCAAAGAAAACATAAGACTGAGTAATATCACTCCATACTGTTTTTTTTTTCACCACAAAATTGGGGGGCCAGGGGAAATATGAACATTAGTTCATTTTAGTGTTCCAGAGAAGCACAGTTTAGAACTACCTTTCTGAAGCAATAGTTCCTTACTATTTTTAAAATTGTTTTTTTTTCTTTTGAAACAAGGCTGATTACTTTTCATTTTTAATATCTCTTTCAGGTCCCACCAACTTCCCATAAGGTTCTAATGGTGTGTGCTGCCTTTCTGTGACATTTCTCTATATCAATTATTCTGACCTTCTGAAGCAGATTTTCTATCATAAAGCTCTCTTTTGGACTCCAAAATTAAATTATTTTCCTTGTCTAAGTTAGTTCCTCATACTTTTGTTTAACTATACAGTAAAATGCTTCCTATGTATTGTTCTTCAGAAAATGAATAAGTGTTTTCTAACTTGGGCTAAGAAGTCTTCTTTGAGACTTACAGGCATTGTGCATTACTCTCATTTTAAGAAGTCTAGCTAAACATTCAAACACAAGCTACCAAGGGAATAAAATGAACTCCTTTATAATAACCTTAGTTAGAGCCTCCTTTTTATGTTCTGCTTATTTGTTGAAGCAAAGGGAAAGAAGAGTTGACAAAGTGGCCTGAAATATGGTGCCTGGAATTAAATAGCAAAGACTAAAAGTCCAGCAGAGGTAAGAAAGTGCAAAGGGCAACAGAAGGAGATTTTAAAGTTATGGGTGGTAAATAATGCAATATAAAAAAAACATAAATTATAAAATTGAAATCTATATAATTTTATTAACCATTGTCCCACAATAAATGTAATTAAAATTTGAAAAATTTTTAAAAAATTGAATTGCACACACACACACAAAAGTTCACCTGTATTACTTAAAAGTCTGAGACTCTGAGCAAATTAATTATCTGTTTATATATCAGTTTACTCTTTTATATAATCATTGTTACAAAGGAGTATGTAACTGTACCAGAATCATAGAACCATTCTGAATATTAAATTACAAAATATAAATAGTCAACATGCTACCTGCCAAATAACAAGGTCTTAAACAATATCACTCATTATGATTATGACAAATATTTTCACTCAATAGTACTTATTGAGTAACTACATGTTCTGAGGTAGGGATAAAATTATGAATGAAACAAACAGCTTGCCCTCTGGCAACTATAGTTAGTGACAAACAATAAAAGCAACACAATTAGTAATATCTGATTACACACTACAATAAAGTGTTAAATAACAAGTAGAGAGCAGTTATCCAAAGAAAATAAAACAAGAGGATAACATGCCTTAAATTTTTTTAAGTAAAGTTTTTGCCTGGGGGATCAATGAATGCTTTTCTGAGAAAGGTACAAAGTTTTTATTCAAGACATTCAATGATGAATAGAAATAAATTCAGGAAAGGGTAGGTTAATGAAAAGAAAGTTGCTATAGAAGGACCAGTGACAGATTTGTGAGGCCCAAAAGCAGAGAAAAATGATAAAGGCCATGGAGTCTGAAGGACAGATGGTGATGAGAAGCTTTGGGTTGAAAGACTTAGATAGCAGACAAGGGACAAGTTATTCGGGGCCTAGATGGTCAAAGTGCGAATTGAGTTCAGAGGACGGTGGAAACGTTTCTTGGGATCAGAGGGAGGAGAGCCAGGGATGTGACGAAATAGTTCAGATTTTTATTTTATAGTTTTCATTGACTCTCATATGGACAGTGAATTAGAGGTGGCAAAATTAATGAGGAAAGATGATGCAGATAGCAGTTGCAGAAGTTGTGTTGAAAGAGGACAGTATCTTAGAATTGGTATAGACAATGGAGATGGAAATGTGTGGGATAGATATGGGGAGCATTTTTCATGTGAAAGTGACAGGGCTAGATAGAATATTGAAAGTGATAGGAAAGAAAATTTAGGCAAATATAATCCTATATTTCTGGTTTGTGCAAACTAATATATGGAGAGCTAACCTCTGAGACAGAGAAGGACATTGAGCAAGAGAGAAGGAAGATTATGAGCTCAACTTTCTATATGTTGTATTATATTGTCTTTGTGATATCCACCAGAGAGCTCAAGCAGAGAGCTGGATGTGTGAGACCACAAGTCAGGGGAAATCTAGGCTTTGAGTTACAACTCTAGAAATACGATTTATGGACAGTAACTAAAACCATGGAATCATATCACTGCACTCTGTGAGAATTTAGAAAACTAAAAAAACAAGCAGTTAAACATGACATCTTTTCCCCTACTCACATCTCTACACAATGCACTGATATAAATATTTCTCTTTAGTTTCTTAGTTTATTATATACTGAATTTTCAAAAAACTATCCACATCAAAACATATACTGATCTGAATAGCTAGGAAGTTATACACTTTCCAACAACTAAGTTCATACAATACAGAAAACTGTCAGGAGCCTATCACTATAAAAGTTAGAAATCTTAATGGTACAATGGTCAAGGTATTAGATACTGAGATTTGTTTATTTATGTCTAGCAGGGTGAATATGACAAAAGCTGGGTTTGGAAAATAAATTAGCTCACAACTATCTTCCTGCTAACTTTACATTTCAACTTCATGATAATCTGATCTTTCTAGAGTTCTGAGAATATGGGCTGCTTTACCCTGAGCATCCTCCAGCTGCTGATTGAACAAGTTGAACCAACTGAGCTGTTTATACTTGTCTAAAACAATGTTCCTAACTAGTAAGAGACCAGATGAATAAAGAGATTAGAAAATCAGGAAAGAGAACAAAAAAGAGGGCAACTCTTCCTTTATATGTGAACATAAATTTCAGCATAGAAGCCAGAATTAATAAAACAAATTGCTAAATATCAAACATGACATCACAGTACGATGATATAATAATGATCCAAGTAATCAAAATTATCATGCAGGGTTTATGTAGTTTACATACTCATTTATCATTATAAACATTATATAGATTTACTGCATGAGTTATGATAGAAACAAACAGAATCACAGATGGAGAGCAGATGACAGCTAGTGGGGTAAACAGGTCAGGGGGTAGAAGGATTGAGGAAAAAGGAAAAAGGACTCAGGGACATGGACAGCAGTGTGGTGATTGCTGGGGGGAGATGGGTATAAGCGGCTAAATGTTAATGGAAAAAATACAACAAAGATTAAATTTAAAAAGTAAATCAACATTACAAATTATTTTGCATATTATTATCCATTCAATATCTAATTTTGGAAATGTCTCTTTCATGAAATGAACCTTATTTTTACCACATATTAATATTATACATATTGATAATAACTATTACTAAGTTCAGTAGTGTAAATTCAATCAACCATAGTCACAGAACCAAAGTTCTATGAAGGTTTAGGATCATATAATACCCCTGAGAATATTATCAGTGCTGATTTGTCCAGCAAGAAATTTAAATTAAAGGATTTAATTATTAATAAAAATTTAAAAATAAAATTAGGCTTGATTTCAGTATTTTACATATGCAGAATATCATAGGAGACCCCCATTCTAATAGTAACTATGATTTAAGGTAGTAAAAGACTTATTTTCAGAATACTTTTTATTTACAACTCTTTGTGAATAAAAACAATGATATATATTTGAAAATGAGGTACTGAAAATTAAGTCTGATAAGTGTCTCCCTAACTGAGTTGTTAAAGTTATTGGCTTTATTTTTTATGACTTATATAAATATCCTATTAATATTTTCAAATTCTCCAACTAAGCAGGAATATCTTCAAAAATTATGCCAAATATGCCTCATTTACATAGTAATGTATTTGTTATAAAGTTGTTTTATTTTAATGATCAAACATTAATATTCCCAGAAGATCAAGTATTTTAAGCTGATTTGAATATTTTACAAAACAAAATTTAACCTACTTTTTTCCTTGAACTGAGTCACAACATCAAAATTAATAAAGTAGTAATTAGTTAATATTTAGTCTTCATTTTAAATATATAAACTAAATTGCTAAATATTTATAAACTATTTGCCAAAACTAACTAACTAAATAAATAACTTTTATACTTTCTCAACCAAAGGGGATAAAACCCAACATATTTTATTTTAAGAAATAATAGGTTTAAGACTATAGGTAACTAGAGAATACATAAATCATATAACTTCATGGTATAATTGGTGCCTAAAGTTATAACATTTGTGAAGAAATATCTTAACTGAGAAATAGGTAACTACATTTGCTCTCTTATATGTGGAAAAAAAACTTTGACATACTTGAAAATTGCAAGTAAAACTACTTCCTCTCTACTGTTATATCTTACATTATATTAAATGTCTTAAAATATTACTTTTTATGTTCAAAGCTATTAAGATTCAAATTTAAATTCACTTAATCCATATAATTGAAATAATTTAAGGATTTCTTTGTATCTCTAATCTCACATTTGTCAACATTATTAAAGTACACTTATATATTATTTTGTTTTATTTATTGTTTTTGTGACTTAATTTCACAAGAAGCTAATTCAATCAACCAAGTTAAAAAGTTGTTTCTGATTTGTTATTGGGAGGTAATTAAGTTTATTAATATGTTCATTGCTGTTTCCTATTTCTCCTATACTTATCTTTAATAATGTGTCTGGTACCATATGAAACAAATGCAGATCTTTTCATATCCTCCCTACATGCCAATACTGGTAACAATCTAGTGCAGAATAATGAGTCATTCTACAAAAATGTAAAACTTGGGAGTTTCCTGTGTGTGAAAGTTTTCTATAAGTCTTAAAAAGAGGAACTCTACTCAAAGAGGTGTAACATTAGAAATAAACAAGAAATAATATTGACCTGCTTACTAAGTATACATTATCCCAGTGAGCCAACAAATCAGGAAACCAGGCAAACTGAAGGCCAAGGGGCTCAGCAACAGTTTAATTCTAGGAATTTGAACAAAGCAAAAGTAAAGTTGGATAAAAAGGAAAGTTGGGATAGAGAAAATGACACTGTATTTCATGGAGAAAATAAGAGAGAGAAGATAACACTGTGGTCCAATAGCCTCGCTTTGGCCACCATATTCCTCCTGGAATATATATTCAAGCCACAGGGATCCCAGGTAACATGCTAAGTCAGTTTCTGGGCCAGTATATGAGATGCATTTCAGTGGTGTTTAAAGCAAGTTTCACCTCACATCAGGTAACTCGACTGTTACAATTTAATGATAGATAATGACAGAATACTATTTTCTCAAAGATATGAGAACCACTCAATCTAGAGAGTTACCAAAATGAATATATGTTCAATTTGTGATTACAACTCTAAAAACTTGCAAAAGAAAAGCAATATGTTTGAGCCAAAAGAAATTAACGAACAAACTTTTAACGAAATTACGGCTGGGGTAATAAAACCCCCGCTGGTATTTCTTAACCATAAAAATGGCCCATCTGAAACATTTCAGACTTACTAACTACCAAAGCACACGAGGGTCGGGGAAACGCGTGAGGAGTGGGAGATGCTTGGATGTCCCGTGGGGACTTACTGTACCTGTGTCCACATCCTTCACCTGTTGCCTGGCTCGAGCTGGCCGGCTCCACTTTGAGCTCTTGCAGGACCAACCCTTTCTCATGTGGCCCAGGAAAGTCCATGCCAGGCACTTCCTCCTCTTCCAGGGATTCAACGTAGAAGAGGGTCCTGGCCGGCTGTTGGGTGCCCTGCCCTGGCGCCCCTTGCTGCAGCCTCGTGGCCACTGGCAGCAGGGTGCCATTCAGTGGGTTGAAGGAAGAGGAGGAAGAGGATGGCGAGGAAGATGAAGAGGAGGAAGAAGAGGAAGGCTTCTTCCAGAATGTGCTCACGCTGCCTTTCTCTTGGTTTTTGAACAGGCGGCTCTGGCTAGGTCCCCAGTGCTCGAAACTGCTGCTCCCGTCCTGCTGCAAGCAGCCGCCCCCAGCCGGGCTGCCCGGGGACGACGACGGGTGGCTGAAGAGTTTCCAGCGGAGTCGCAGGATGTGCTTCACATCGAAGTCTTTTCGTCCAGAGCCCGACATGCTTGACGCCAAGGACGGCAAAAGGAGCTCAGCTGGAGCGGGAGTGGACGGGCCAGCTGGTGGGGAGGCCAGCAGAGCCTGGGGCTGGAGGAGGCTGGAAGCGCTCTCTGTGTCCCCAAAGTAGACGGGGCGAGACAGGGTGCGCACCCTACCAGGCGAGGACCGAAGCGCGAACGGCAGAGCTGCGCGGCTCAGCTGCGGTCAGGTCGCAGGACTCGCGCGGGGGGAGCCCACGGGCTAGGAGCAGAGGTAGGAGCGGGACGCCAAGGGCTGATAATCTCGGTCCCCGGGCAGGTGCCCCGTGATTACGGAGGGAGGGACGACCCTGGTGCTGAAGATGCACGAGGGAGGCAGATCTGAGCGCTCCGAAGCTCCGGAGGCTGCGGTAAATGGATACACCTCCCTGGGATGCGCCCGTGGCACAGCCTCAGTCGGGAAGGTGTGGGCTCTCCTATCCTTGCAGCTGAGTTCAGTGCCTGGAAAGCGCAGAGAGAGGGCGGGGGAGAGAGAAAGAGCCCCAAGTCGCCAAGAAGCGCTCCCCCCGCCCGAGCCTTCGCCGTGCACCTGCGCCCCTGTCCCTGGCCTCCCCGAGAATGCTCTGAGAGCTTGCCTGGTATTTCTGGGAAAGTCAAATGCCTTCTGCAAGGTGCAGAAGAGTGGTTTTATATAGTCAGTTTGTAAAAGAGAAAAATAAATATTCCAGAAAATATAGGGAGGCAAAAGGAAAAGCTGTCAAGGTCCTCACAGTACAATTTTCTCTCTGCCTCAGCGCCTCCTCCTCCCCCGTAAGTGACGCAGATGTGCTCTGGGGCCTATACGGAGAGATGGAGGGAGGGAGGGAAGGCTTCAATCTTCTTTATGCAAGTGAAGCTGCTGCTCTTATTGTCCCTTTGCGTGTGTCTTGTCACCTTTTTTCATCCTCCGTCCTCACCACACTACTGTGTAGCAATAAAAGTAAAGCAAACAGGCATTATGCTTTAGCATCAGTAAACACCAAACATGAATCATAGCAGCATAAACTTAATAAGCTGCCATCCGTTTTCAGGTTGCAGGTTAATGGCTTGAATTATTTAATAAACAGAATCCTTTAACCTTTAGCCTTCGTTTCTCGGTAGTGAGAAGAAACAGGGATGCTGGCGTCAAAGGATGGTGATGCCACCATTCGGACACTTACATTGTGATTTGGTCCTTAATGCACTCAGGCAGTACTTCACCCTGGGGGCCAGAGGCACGCAGTAGAAATTTGAAGGTGGGCATCTGAGTGCAGAGAATGAGGATTGGAAAATCGGTGCATTTGGTGTGTAGCTTTCGAGTGCGAACTCTTCTCAGTGTAAACTGAGAAGTGGAATAAAATGAGAAAAGGGGATTTCAAGGAATAACCTTCTAGTACATAAATCATGACACAAAATACATGGAAGAATTTAGGCAGTAAATGAATACAGTAGCCCCCCTTTATTTGGAGAAAATACTTTCCAAGACCTCCAGTTGATGCCTAAAACCAGGGATAGTATAGAATCCTATGTATATTTCACCCTCAAACACACACATACATGCCTTTCACTTAAAAGAAGCAATTTGCAGTTTCTCTTTGGCATATCCAAATTGTCAACATCACAACTCTAGTGCAGTGGCTCATTATTAGATAAAATAAGGGTTACTTGAATACAAGTACGGCCATACCTGGGACAGTCAATCTGTTAACCAGGAGGGCCTCTAACTGACCTACTGGCAGGTAGCATACACAGTGTGGATAAAAGAATAAGCTAGATGAAAGGCTAATTCACATCCTGGACTACACTGAGAGGGACAGTGTGACATTTCATCATGCTACTCAGAATGATGCATAATTTAAAACTTATGAATTGTTTATTTCTGGAATTTTCTATTTAATATTTTTGGCCCGAGACTGAACACGGATACTGAAACTGCAGAGAAAGAAACTATGGCTAAGAGAGGACTATTGTGCCTATATCCAGAGGCTACCATCCTACAAAAATCTTTATTTTAAGAAGGGAAGATGTGTTTGCCCTTATATGTATATTTAGAAGGATGATGATTATGATCTCTTTCTAGCTATAACTACTTGGCCATTTTTTATCTGTTTCCCTTAATAGTTTTTAAAATAGAACACAATCTTCTTTGCTGAAGGCAGCAGGACATCAGAGAATTAGTAGGTTCCCTGAGCCAGGAGTATGATGGTTGCCCATTCATAAAATTCACGGTTTCAGCAACCCCAAAAGAGCACAAGAATCAAACATTAAAGTGCAGTTATATTACTGCTGTGGTACCACTTTGTTGAGCAGGAAACTTAAATAGAAACCAAAGCTAAATTTGAAGTCCTTCCTAGACAACATTTGCTATTTTAATAAAACAAGAAATTAGGCATATAAAATCCCTACTTTCAGGAGAGGAAAAGTCACTATTGTGCATTTTAAATACTGATTTATGCCATGGCAGCTGGACTTCAATCCCCTGTGCCTTAATTTTTTTCTTTCAGTATTCAGTGTTTAAAAAAAAAAAAAAAAAAAAAAAGCAAAAGTCCTTTAAAGCAAACAATAGTGACAGGTCATTTTTATCCAAGAACTGAATCAGGTAAGTATTTCCTCTAGGGAAGGAAACAGTGTATGAAATTATACAACCCAAACAAGACAGAGAAAACTTTCTACCAGAGGTTATGAAGTAATTTGAAGTACATATAATTAAATGATTTCTACAGTAATTGGAACTTTGTGGATTTTCTAACTTGATATAATTTTATTTTAATTAAAATAATATAAAATAAATAATACAAGTGTGCTATATCTACATTTTCATCATTAGTATCAATAACCATTCAAAATGGTAATGTAAATTTTGTTTTTGTTATCTTGAAATTCCATTTTGTATTTCCTTTTTACTCTGAAATTACTATTATACAGCTTAAAAGATACTGCATGTGTTTAAAGGTCAGTAATTTAGCCCTGGCTGGTGTGGCTCAGTGGATTGAGCACCTGCCTACAAACCAAAGGGTCACCGATTCAATGCCTAGTCGGGGCACATGCCTAAGTTGTGGGCCAGGTCCCCAGTTTGGGGTGCATGATAGGCAACCACACATTTATGTTTTTTTACCTCTCTTTCTCTTTACCTTCCTCTCTCTCTAAAAATAAATAAATAAACATTTAAAAAAAAATTTTAAAGGTCAGTAATTTATATGACCCCCAAAAATGTAATATTGAGTTTTAGTAAAGGAATATGAATTAAACATATTAAGGCACACTTAACACATGAAGACTAATGTCTATTTGTTAGTCTTATATGTAGTATTATTTAGTTTGCTTAAAACATCATTTTAGCCTATTATTTAAACTCATTACTTTTCTATATTTATCAATCTGCATAGAATACTCTTGCTGGGAAAGATATTTAAATACATTTTATCTAAATTATCAAATTATATATGATTTAGCAGCCCAAGTGTCCATCAATAGATGAGTGGATAAAACAACTATGGGGCATTTACACAATGGAATACTATGTAGCCATTAAAAAGTAGAAAATTTTACCCTTTGCAAGAGTATGCATGGACCTGGAGAACACTATGCTAAGTGAAATAAGCCAGAGAGCGAAAGACAAAGACCATATACGTGGAATATGATAAACAAACTGGACTAACAAGGAAAATCTAACAGACTCATAGATGGAGAGCAGGATGAGAGCTAATAGGGGTGTGGAAGTTAGGGGCTGGAGGGACTGAGCAAAAAGGGAAAAGGACTCATGGACATGGACAACGATTTGGTGATTGCTGTGGGGAGGGGGCTAAGGGGACTAAAACATAATGTAAACATACAATAAAAATTAAAAATAGAAGTTAAGAAAGAAAAATTAAAAATAAAGAAAATAAAGTGTGTCTAAAATGGTGGTAAAGTTAAATGATTAAAGAAGATGACCTTATATTTTTAACTTGATTGTTACTCTACTAATTTTGGGAAAGAAGGAGGAAAGGAAAGAGGAAAAGACAAAGTGATAAAGGAAAGAGGAAAGGAAAGGAAAAGAAAGAGGAAGAAAAAGAGAAAGAAAGAAAAAAGAGAGAATGTAAATAAAGAAGGTTGGAAAGAAAGAATAAAAATGTAATTTATTAAGACATGACAGTTTTACATATTAAAAAATCCTTGAAAATATGCTTCTTAAAATATTGCACTCATTCATTTACTTATCCACTATTCAAAATATAATTTTTAACTGAGCACTTACTACATACTGGGCCTAATGCTAAGAATTAGCAAACATGGAAGAATTAAGTTCCTTCCAGCTGGTTGGAAGATATACTAAAGAATGATTGTTTGGCTGGTCCTAATTTACAATTGACTTGTGAGTAGTCACTTAAATTAAGATTTGATATAAACAAACTTATAGAGAAAAGAACATTGACAAAATAAAAACAACTTTTTAAGAATCCTAATAATCATATTATAGTTTGTTTTAAAGACAAAATAAATTTAATTATTCTAACTCTAAATTTTGATTAAATTGAACTGACATTTTAGTCAATAAGGGTCTCTTTCATGATATGAGTGTTCGTATTATTTCCATAGCTTTTGACACATCTTAGCAAAAAGATTAATCAGGATACTAAAAATCCTGAGGTGTTCAAGAATTTACTACTATACACATGTATAAAGCTCTTCATATAATTATTAAATTCAACATGGATGGTCAATATATTAAACTACAAGGTCCTATACTCAAACATTTAAGCAATAAACAATTGATTTTGGATCCAAGCAATTTCTTGTTTTTTTTAGAAACACATTCAATTAGATGTGTGCTTATCCAGGAAAAGTGAATTCTGATTCTCTTGAGCCTTTCTGACAGCCCTCCTACAACTGTTAAGTTGCTTCTATATAATAATATTGAAGAGAAGTATTTGAATGGCTAATTATGATCCAATTTAAAGTTCATGCCTTATGATGTTCCTATATATTTCTTATTTTTATTTATATTCATTTTATTTTAATGAAACATATCTATGCACAGTACTACAAAATATCATTTAAAGTCAGTAGATGTCATTGAAAGTAAGTGCACAACATTGTGGATGTTGAGATTAAATATAGTTTTGAAATGGCATTTTATTTCCAAATAAGAATGAAACATAATATTACACAGCACTAATATTAAGTAATCTCATGCATGAGGTCTGTCCAGTAGGTATTCAACCATGTAATATGAAAAATAAAGACATTTATTTAAGAAGATACAAGATACAAGTAACATTGTACATAGGACAATGACGTGTCAGTCCCCTTCCAAGCAGGCACTCTGGGACCTCATTCTCTGAGTTGCCATCAGCTGCCCTGTTGTACTTTGCTGAATCTCATCGATGGTCTGAAATATTTTCCCCTTCAAAAGTGATTTTAGTTTTCAGAAAAGCCACAAGTAATAGGGCACCAGATCTGGGTTGTAGGGGAACTGAGTGACCTGGGTGATTTGAAGTTTCACCCAAAAACTCTGCACGAGACATGATGCATGAATAAGCATGTTGTCATGATGAGGCTGCCAACCACCAGTTGTCTATAGCCGAGGCTTTCTGAATCATCTGCATAGTTTCTGTGGATGAATGTTCAAGCTTAATGCAAAATTTGATGCAGATTCATTGCTCTACTCACTAAGTCATTTTTAATGTGATGACCACATAGTATAGGTGTTCACTCAATATCATCTTACTACCTCCACTATTACAGTGAAGTCATCATAGTTCTAGCATGCAGATTCCAGTCCACTCTCCTTGGCTGCCAGGTTACATCGATGTTGCCTAAACCATACTCATTATGTTAACAATGGTTGGATTTTTTCTGTACAAACCTTGTATAATATCAAGGGCTCCTATTTCCACTTAAAAACAAATAAGCATAACTTGTTCAAAGTCTATTATGTTTATTACAGTATAGACAGAATTAATTAAGTAGTAATTAAGTGACTGCTTAATAAACATGTGTAGGTGTTAATTGTTCTTAAGGGGACATTTTAATCCACTCTACCTCTTTGGTTTATTTGACTTTTTATTTGAATCAAGTAATAAATGAATATACTTGAAAAATTCTCACAGATAAATTGATTACATGAAAGCAAGAATTCAAAATGGCACTAAAAGAATGCATTCATCTTAATGATGGCCCATGTTTTGTGTATCTCTTTATTTCCCAGAAATGTATGTATAATGTCCAAAGGATTTGTGAAAATTCATTATTTTGACCTTTGTACCAAGTCCTATTTGGTTAATCACACTGCTCAGGGCAATATGATGTCAGAAAAATGTTTTGATTAAAGGAATCCTTGCCACTTTTATAGAAACATTTTCACAAATATAAAATACAGATATATAAATATAGGTAACTATATTTAATGTAGACTACATGTATTTAATATATACAGTTATTTTTCAAGAACATCTGTAGAAAATGTTTGGGGACATAATATTACTTATATTGTATAACATCATAATCTTTAAAGAGAAAATGAATTAATACTTTATATTTCCAAAAGTTTTAAGATTTCTGTACTATAAAGTAATTTCACTATTTTGTATGTTGTATTTAAATATTCACTATTAGTTTGAGGTAATGTATGCCCCTTGAAATTTTAACCATTGAAATCAAAATAAAATAATAAGGTTACAGTGTGTAAAATTTAAACAAAAATTATAAAAAATAATTTATGATGTTCATATGGATATAAACAAAATAAAAGAAATTTTAAATATTAGTTTCAATATGGCTACAACTTTTTTCCTGCTTAGAGACCTGAAAATGCCCTCTTCTTTTAAGTCAACCATAAATGAATTTTGTGGGTGATATTTTTTTGTCCTTTGTCTGTTGTGAAAATGGGCTTCTGAAAACTTTAAAAGGATTTTTTTATGTCAGATTTCCACACTTCCAAATCTCTTTACATCTCAAGACACATTAGCCAAACTTTTATATTTGCTTTCATCTGCATTGTTACCAGATATTTTTAAAATCTGGGGAAAAAAATGACCTAAAAAGCTAAGATTCTATTTTTCTTAAAGCAATTCTGATTAGAGATGTAACATAAATTGCAGATAGTTTGCAAGTTATCCTTTTTCCAGAAGTTCATGTATAAATAATGTACTTATAACAGCTAAAAATAACATTTTATACATACATAAGATCCTTGAATAATGTCATTTTGTTCAATGTCACTTGTTATAACATTGATGAGAGAAAAAAAAATTAATTCCCAGTTGGGGTCACTGTCTGTGTGGATTATGCATGTGCTCCTTAGGTCTCTGTGGGCTTTCTTGTTTTTTTCTGTGTACTCTGGTTTCCTTCCTCATCCCAAAGATGGGCACATTAGGTTAACTAGTGTTTCTAAATTGTCCCAGTCTGAGTGACTGGGTGTGAGTGTGCCCTGTGATTGAAGGGCGGTCTATCAAGGTCTGGTTCCTGCCTTTTGTCCTAACCTGTTGGGGAAGAAGCTCTGCTCACCAGTGACCCTGAACTGAAGTAAACAAGTAGAAAAAGAATCATCTTGTTTTTATCCATCTTTCTTACATGTATGTGTAGCTCACATTTATGTCAATGTTTAATATTAGACATATGGTAATTTTTCTGTCACCAGAAAAAGTCATAGAACTTAACTCTTCTTTATCTCAATTAACCTACTGTAAAACTGATTTTTAAATTAAAAAACAACTGCTTAAAGTTGCAGTTTCCAAGAACCTATCCGCAATGTTAGGTCAGGCCTTCCTGTATTCCATTTTAAAAAGAGCTCTGTGAATTTTATTCAAGGAGCTTTATTCTGAGAAATCAAATTCCTTCTGAACATATTTTACTATAAGTAAATAGGCTTCTAATTTCTAATTTGAGTATTGCTGTGCAAGATATTTAATTGCAACTAGTCAAGATGTCTTTTGGTCCTCACTGCAAAGGAACATTACTGTCAGCTTTATGGGAAGCTAACCAAGGAAACCATTGCTGGAGCCTGTCTCCCCCGACTACAATAATCTTGCATTTCTTATGCTACTCTGATTGTTAAGCATTATAAAAGAAGAAAATGCTCACTTTTTTATAGAGCAGGGAAAATGTGAAATGGACTAAATACAGGCACAAAGTCTAAAAAATGTTATGATAAATTAATCTGAAAATCATCACATTACAGCTTTTCTGAGATTGTAGTCCATAAATTTTAGTGTATACTTCTAGAACAAAATTATATCTGAAGATGACAGTGGGAAAACAAAAGATAAATTTACAGATCATATTAGATTTTAAAAATCTATTTATACAAAATAAATGTTCAGATTACATATGAAATATTTTCTTCAATAGTTATATATAGATCTACTGATATATAATTTTATTGTTATCATTATTTTCTTCTTAAATGATGATCTGGGAAACTAAGATGAGAACTTTAATTTAATGACATCCCACCAAATGCCAGACAACCATTTAATTTAATCTTCGTAAAAATCTCATTAGACAGGAATTATAAAGACACTTAATATAAGAAAATAAATTTAAAACTGCAATTGCCACAAGTATTTTATTTTATTATCTATCTTAGACACTCTTTTATAGCTACATTTTTCTCCTATAATGTGTAAGAATAAACTTCTTTAAACTTCTTTAAAAGATGCACTCACTAAGTTGTGGTTCTTTCTACCCTTTCATGAATTGCGGGCTTCAAAGTGTGGTGGATGGCAATTATCTCTGAATTGCTCTGCTCCTAAGAAAGAGTCTTGTAGCATTCTCACAAGTTCACAAGTGATATATATATATATATATACACACACACACACACATATATATATGTATATACGCATACACATGTATATACATATATATAGAGAGTGTTTGTGTGTGTGTCTATCTAAATTTGAAATCAAAAATAATATTTTTTCTTCTTTGGGGCAGTCATTTCTGAAGAAACAGAGATTATTTTACTAGGCTAGGACAGTTTTAGACGTCAGAGAATATATCTTATTTAATAGTGAATTTACAGTGCCTAACACGGTGCTTATCATGGCATGAGAAATCAGTAAACAATTTTTGAATTATTTATAAGGGAGGATTGGCAATGTATAGTGATAAAAAAACAGAAAAACCACATCTAAAAAGACATGCAATAACAGTTTGTGTCTGGAGTTATTGATATAAGACCAAATAGAATTATAAAATAGTCGTCGGCAGCCGTCCGTCTCGAGAGACGATGGCGTAGCTTCTCGAGAGTCTATCTGCACCGCCGAGAATGACTGTGCAGTCCGATTCGGGAGTGACAATCCCTGCCACACATGTTACAGGTGAAGGCAGATGGCTGTTGTTGCTGCTGCTGACGCTGCTTCCGCCTCGATCTTTTCTGGACCGCCTCCTCGTTGCGCGCAGCCTCCGCGCGTGACGTACCTTGCCTGACCGCGAGCCTCCAGGCTAGGCGGTCGTCTGCTTGTACTTCCCATGTGTTGAGATTGATGGAGCATTGTGTCATGTCCTTTTTGCAGATGTCTTTGAACCGCAGTTTTGGGCGCCCTGTCATCCTCTTGCCTTCTGCTAGCTCGCCGTAGAGGAGGTCTTTGGGGATACGGCCTGCATCCATTCTTTTGACATGGCCGAGCCACCTGAGGCGTCTCTCGCTAAGAACTGCATGCAAACTGCACATATTGGCTCGCTTCAGCACCTCGGTGTTGGGGACCTTATCCTGCCAGGCGACATGCAGGACGCGTCGCAGGCACCTCATGTGGAAGCTGTTGAGTTTCCTTTCGTGCCTTGCGTAGGTGGTCCACGTCTCGCTGCCATAGAGGAGAGTGCTGAGTACGCAGGCTTGGTAGATGCGCAGTCTGGTTTTCTCAGTGAGGCTGGAATTGTTCCACGCTCGCCGGTTCAGTCTGGCCATAACTGTGGCTGCCCTGGCGATTCTCCGGTTGACCTCCAAGTCGACTGACAGAGAGCTCGAGATGGTGGACCCGAGGTAAGTGAAGTCGTTGACAACCTCCAGGGTGTATCCGTCGATGGTGATGCATGGGGGAGTCCCCGTGCCTTGAGCCATAACATTCGTCTTCGTCAGGCTGATGGCTAGTCCGAACTCCTTGCATGCATGGGAAAGGCAAGTGACTAGCTGTTGGAGTCCCTCTTCGGAGTGTGATGTCAAAGCTGCGTCGTCGGCGAAGAGCATCTCACGGATGAGCACCTCTTTGACTTTGGTCTTGGCTCGTAGACGGGCCAGGTTGTAGAGCTTGCCATCGGATCTGGTGTGAATGAAGACACCCTCGCTGCAGTCCTTAAAGGCGTATTGGAGGAGCATGGAGAAGAAGATTCCGAACAGCGTAGGCGCGAGGACGCAGCCCTGCTTTACTCCGCTGCTGACTGGGAAGGCCTCAGAGGTTGCGCCGTTGTAGGACACCGTGCTGTGCATGTTGTCGTGAAAGGACATGACCACAGCAAGCAGATGTGGTGGACAGCCAATCTTCCGTAGCAAGCTGAAGAGTCCGCTTCGACTGACCAGATCAAACGCCTTCGTGAGGTCAATAAAGGCGAGGTAGAGTGGTTTATGCTGCTCGTGACACTTCTCCTGCAGCTGGCGTAGGGAGAAGATCATGTCCACTGTTGAGCGGCCAGCTCTGAAGCCACACTGGGACTCTGGGTAGACGCGGGAAGCAAGGGTCTGCAGGCGGGCAAGAGCGACCCGGGCGAATACTTTGCCGACGACGCTGAGGAGAGAGATGCCCCGGTAGTTGTTGCAGTCGCTGCGGTCTCCTTTGTTCTTGTACATGGTGATAATGTTGGCGTCTCTCATATCCTGGGGGATGTAACCCTCCTTCCAGCAGAGACAGAGTAGATGGTGGAGCGGCTGTAGCAGGACTGGTTTCCCGCTCTTTAGGATTTCTGGAGGGATTCCGTCGCTTCCTGGTGCTTTCCCGCAAGCGAGGCGGTCGATGGCTTTGCCGAGCTCTGCCGCAGTAGGTGGGGTGTCTAGCTCCTCCATGACTGGTAGGTCTGGGATGGCGTTAAGAGCAGTGTCTGTTACGGTGTTCCTCGTTGCGTACAGCTCGAGGTAGTGCTCGGTCCACCGCCGCATTTGCTGTTCCTGGTCAGTGATGACCTCACCTGTCTTGGACTTAAGGGGGGCGATCTTGGAGGGGATTGGGCCTGTTGCCTTCTTGATACCCTCATACATTCCTTGTGCATTGCCTATATCGGCGGCTTCCTGAATGCTTCTGCACAGGTTTAGCCAATAGGTGTTGGCACAGTGGCGGGCGGTCTTCTGGACTTTGTTCCTGGCAGCCTGTAGAGCTTGAAGTGTACTGGGAGTGGGCGTGACCTTGTAAGCCAGCAGGGCCCTCCTCTTAGCCTCGATCACGGGTTCCATTTCTTCCCAGTGAGCCTCGTACCAGTCAGCGTTCTTCCGCTCTTTCTTCCCGTAAGCAATAATGGCGGAGTTGTATATGGCATCGCGGAGACGTGGCCAATTGGATTCGATAATGTCATCTGCCGCCACTCCCTCGCCGAGTGCATCTTCCATCTTGTTGATGAATTGCTGGGTCTTAACTGGGTTGCTGGCACAACTGGTGTTGATGCGTGGGCGACCCTTCATCTTGGAGTGGTGCAACCTCTTCGGCATTATGCGCACCTTGCTTACCACGAGGGCATGGTCCGTGTCGCAGTCTGCACTGTGGTAGCTGCGGGTGAGGAGGGTGCTGCCAATATCCGTTCTTCTGGTGATGACGAGGTCAAGCTGGTGCCAATGACGGGAGCGGGGGTGCCTCCATGACACCTGGTGGATCTCTTTGCACTTGAAGAATGTGTTTGTCACGCACAGGCCGTGGTGACACAAAAGCTCAAGCAGTCGCTGACCATTCTCATTGATCTTTCCTCTCCCAAAGTTTCCGAGGCAGGTGGGCCAGGCCATGTGGTCGGCTCCTACTCTTGCGTTGAAGTCTCCAAGGAGATAGAGAGCGTTACTTCTGGGAATCTTGGATAACGCTTCGTCCAGTGCATGGTAGAACTGTTCTTTCTCTTCGGTGGTGGCGCAGAGGGTTGGGGCATACGCGCTAAGAATGCTGACTGGGCCGAAAGTTGTTGACAATCGGAGGGTAAGTAATCTCTCTGTGCCTCCTGTGGGTGGCTCTATGGAGTTAACAAGCGTGTTCTTCACAGCGAACCCAACACCGTGCTGTCTTGGTTGGTCCGGAGACTTCCCTTGCCAGTAGAAGGTGTAGTTGGTTTCTCTGATAGTTCCGTTGTCGGCCAACCGGGTCTCCTGTAGAGCCGCAATGTCGATGTTTAGTCGTGCCAGTTCCCTATCGATGACAGCGGTTTTCCTGGCACCCTTGATCCACGGAAGGTCTGCAGTAAGTCCGGGGCACATGGTCCTGATGTTCCAGCTAGCGAGGCGAAGAGCCGGAGGCTTCTTTCTTGTTGTTTGCTTGGAATTAACTGGTGCGGGTGTTTTGTGGCCCACTTTTCGAGAGGCGCCTCTCTGATCCCCACGCACCCAGTGGGGCAGGCGAGCCATGGCGAGACGGTAGCTGTCCAGTGAGGTGCGATGACCTCTCCCACCGTCAGAGGAGACCCCTGGCGCTCGTTTCCTTCGCCAATCGGATGAGCTTATAACCAGTATCTGTCTCCTCCCGTGTTGAGTCGACATCTTGCGATGACGCTGGAGTGTCCTCTCAAGTGAAACTGAAGCTACAGAGCCTGGGCAGGGTGATATGGAGGGTCTGCTGTTGCCCATGCAGCAGACCCCCCCTCTCTTCGCAGCTGAAGGGTCCAAGGGAAAGACAAAGTCAATACAGCTTGGCTTCAGGTGCGCCGCAGGAGTTGCCGGTGTTGACTACAATGTCAAACCGCCTTAGGGACTCCGGCTCCGGATTTTCTGTCGGGGTTTACTCCCTTAGCCTTTCCCCTGAAGAGGTATGCCGCAAGGCAGCGGAGGTTTTTTGGGGTCAGAGTTTTCCTTCTCTGATTTTAGAGATGTCCTTCCTCTTTCCTCCTTTACAGTCTTGAGGGCAGCATTTACAGGCTAAAATAGAAAACTGGCAGTGTAACCTTCTAAGCAGATACTACCAATACCCTGCTTGGGTATACTCACCCAACAATAAACATCTCTTAAATGTCCTCCAAGTGCCATGCCTCGAATTAGTAAATGGCAGTGCAATGGCAGCCAAACATTTATTACTAAAGAACTCTAAAATAGTCAAAAAGTCAGCTTATATTCTGCAAAGTTATTTTAAGAGGGAAGCAATGCACTGGCAATATAT
Organism: Furipterus horrens; assembly: GCF_987537825.1. Lineage (NCBI taxonomy): Eukaryota > Metazoa > Chordata > Mammalia > Chiroptera > Furipteridae > Furipterus > Furipterus horrens. The sequence continues at coordinate 24,673,691 of NW_028327182.1, read as the reverse complement.
TTAGAGTTTTTTATTCTAATTGTTAAAATTTATTTTTTAAAATTTCATGTTTAAATTACTAAACTTTTTTATATTAAATATCCATCCACTTATCCCTTAGTTTATTCAAACACATTTTCTAATTTTTTGACACAATTTTATTAATCTTCCACTTCAGAGGAAAAATATAATTTTTTTCAAGTGCCATTTTTATCACGAGTTCTAGTATTATATATATACCTATATATACATATACACATGCATTATATATATATATACATGTATATGTATACATATATATGTTCTTGGTTAGTTGGTTTTGAAGTGCACCAGGAGACCAATGCCACATTGCAGTCAATCAAATAAGAGACAACAGGAAGACAAATAATTATTTTATCAGATTATTTGAACATTAAATTTATTTTCAATCCAAACTAGTTACCTGAAGCTTTCCATATGTGTATGTGTATGTTTACTTTTATTGTATATTTGTTTCCTAAACTCTTTGACACAATTTTATAAGGGTGTTCATACCGCCACAATACATGATATTCAAACACATTTTTAAATTAAGCACTTATAGTGTGCCAAATTCCGTTCAGGTTGATAGAATTGTAGCAATTAAAAAAAAAAACAAAAACAAAACCCAAAACCATGTCATCCTTGAACTCACATTTTTAAGATAAGGGTTAGAAAAACTAAAATCAAACAGATAAATAAGTGTATCAGAGGATGACGACATAAGGTTTAGTCAAAGAACCCGTATAAATGACTCATGGACATGGACAACGGGGAGGGATATCATTGTGGGAGAGGGGGTGGGCTGGGTGGGGGGGAACAATGGGGGAAAAATGGGACAATTGAAAAATCAAAAAATAAAATTTAAAAATAAATAAATAAATAAATCAGGAACGAAAGATGGGGGGTGGGTTGGTGAGAAGAATGTTGAAATTTAAGTTGTTTGAGGGGCCAGGCTCCATTGATAAGGTAAGGCAGTGTCCAAAGGGAATTGAAAATGCATCTTATTCATATGATGAAGAGTGCCCCACGTGAGGAAAATAGAAAAGCAAGGACTTCGAGGTATAACACACTTTGGAATGTTTAAGGACAGACACCCTGAAACTGAGGCAGGAGAAGGGACCAGAGCTGGAGGTGAGGTGAGGGAGACAAAAGGCCCCAGATTGCCCGTAGAATCTTACCCACCATTGCAGAAAGATTAGATTTTATTCTGAATGAGATGGGCAGTCATTGGAGGATGTGAAAAACTGGTGAGAGGCCACCTGAATTATATTCTTAGAACACTCTATCAGCCATGTTAAGAATAGACAGAAGAAAGCGAGACAGGGAGAAAGAAACAGGAGGATGTGCCAATCAAGCCATGGGGTGACGGTAAAGCGTGCTATAAACTTGCACCTGAATTTGTAGCATTCCTGGGAAAGTCTAGCATGCCTAGGGGATGGATTGTCTCAAAGCCCAGGGTTATTACTTTTTCTTTTTTTTTTTAGACTATTATGTTTTAGGAAGTCCTATCCATATTTTTTTACCCAATGAAGATAACCTCTCTCTCTCTCTCAGTCCCTCACCACCCCCTCTCTCATTTTCATTTTCCAGCTTAGTTCACTGATGTAGGATGTTCACATTATTCAAAACAGGCTTAGCTGTTTAAAAGCTACTCCTACCAAATAATATACTATATATTTCATCAACATTTAATAAAGAACTGTGTTTTTTCCTGGTGTTTGTTTACATTTGTCCAAAGGGATACTCAAAGTTTATCACTCTTTAAAGATTGCCAAAAATGTTAGGGACAGTGCATGTAGTCACAGCTTGAGCTGTCTACCCCACTTTTAATAAAGACAACATTTTACTTTGTTTTATAATTTACTTTTATCTTGTTTTATAAACTAGGTCTTCTGCACATCTATATATCCAAAGGGTATCTACTGTTAAATAATTATTTTTTTAAAATAGCTATTGTAATGTGAAAATAATTTAATTTAGATAATTTCAGGCACTTGGGCAAGATAAAATATGGGCTATTTCTGAGTGAATTCATCCTCTTTTCTTCCTTTTTTTTTTTTTTTTTTGAGTTCTTCTATCAGATGCAGGTCACTATACATGTATTATTATGTATATGAGTAAGTTTTATCAAAGGACAAATTTTGCACCAGATCCTTTTGGAGGATGATTTCTGAAAAGTTTATGATTTAGACTTTGAAGAAAAATGAAATTTAATTAAAAGTAAAAATAAGCAGCTTTGTCATATATTTTAGTCATTTGATAAGAGTTTATTGATCACTATTACATTGTCAATCACGGTGGCAGGGAATGAAGATACAAATATAAATTCATGTAGCCCAGTAAGTAGATAGAACTATGAGCTAACAATTCTCAAGCAATAATCACTACAAGTATTAATAATAAAATGATACTAATAAGATAATAAATAATAATAGCCATACTGAATAGAGCCATGTGCAATGTGTCATGGGAGAACAAAGTATGTTATTGATTGAGAAAATCAACAATCTAGCTAGAAATGTATCAGTTTTATAAAATATTTGCAAATATGATTTGCATAAAGATATTTAAATTATAATGCTTGCGAAAGATTACATGCACTATTCTTCCTATCTGCATACTGATGGGAAAGCAATATTGCAAATTGGAAACTTTACAGGTTAATTGAAATTAAACCATAATCCAAATCTTCTTCTTCTTCTTACTAGCTGGATGGTTTTAGGCAATGCTCTTAATTTCTTCTTTTTTTTTTTTTACTTAGCTTCCTTGTCTGCAAAATGGAAGTTAATTAGGGATACCTACTTCATTATTTTTTTTGTGTGTGGATCAGATAAACAACCTGCTAACGAACTTAGCACTTTGTTGATACTTTAGTATTGTTGTAGATATTTATATTTATTTGGAGATTATTTGTAATTAATTAACCTTTATCTTTGTGTGGACATAATTTTGAAAACAAAGCTTCAATAGTTGGTCTTGCAACTTTCACAAGTATTTTCTATAAAGTACAACTTACTGTACAATTGAGTATTCACAACATATCGTTCTTGATTAATCATGTTACTTTTCTGTTGAACTAAAAGTTTTGGAAATGGTTGATTGAAATAGAAAATTAATATTTTACGTAATTTTATTGGAGGAATAACCAGATTTAAGAAATGTCTATATGTAAGGTACATTCTACAATCATTTCAGTTAAGAGAAATATACTAAAAATATTTGCTTCACTTGACAAATCTCTTTTATTTTTATTTTTTCCTGAGGACATGATCATTGATTTTAGAGAGAGAGGAAGAAGAGAGAGGAGGGAAGGAGGGCAAGAAGGGGAAGGAAAGGAGAGAGAGAAACATTGATGGGAGAGAGAAACATTATTCTCCATTGGCTGACTCCTGTGCATGCCCCAACCAGGATTGAACTCATAACCCAGGAATATGCCATGACTGGAAATAGAACCTCTGACCCTTCAGTCTACTGGACAACACTCCTACCAAGTGAGCCACACCTGCCAGGGAAACAAATCTGTTAAGTTAATTTTATTTTCTCATGTGAGAGGGAAGGACAATGAGAAGACAATGATCAAATAATCTAGAGATTACAAAAAATATTATTGGAATTGGAATGTGAGGAATTAAGAGAAATCCTATGCACTAAGTCAGTCGTTGATAGGGTGAGTGAAACAATACATATTTCTAAGGAAATTTGAAGATACTTTGCCAATTTTAGAATTTGTCCTGTAATATTTAATAGATACATTGAATTTATGTATATTGACCACCAGATAATATGTATTATAAAGACATCATTATGTTTTAATTTGTAATAAAAAATTTAGTCAAAGAAAATATGTGTGAGTCAAACTGTTGGTTTTAAATAGGAATGTTAGTTATCTTTCATCAAAATATGTTTTAATCTTAAATTGCTTTATAAAACAAATATTTAATAAATTAATGTTTCTTCATTGACTAATGTTGTATATATGAATATAAGAGACTATTAGAACAATTTATACTACTTCAAGTTTTATTCTGACTTTTCTAGATTCCTGTCTGGGAAATCTATGATTGACACTTAATCCAATAGAACAAATTTACCAGAAGATTTATTCATTATTTATGATCTGCTACAAATCTATATTTCTATATAAGCATTGAAAACTCAGGTTATGGATTTCTGACACTCACAAAAATGTTTAGCTATGCAGAGCTAATTGAACCAAAAGCTATTTCAATAAATCAGTCAGTGAGTATTGTGAATTAGCTGTGTACTCAGATCTGAGCAGTGAAGGGTTTAGGGACTTATCTTGGTAGAAAACACACACACAAGGAAAGATTTTAAGTTATGACTAACCCACAATATAAGATGCTTTAAATATTTTTCTAATTTTTTAAATGTATATACAGCTTTTGCAGCTATTTTTCACAATCCTTTAACATGCTTGCTTACCAAACATGTAACGAAGAAGCATAAAGAGACCAAGCTGAGGATGGCACAGGGCTCCGGACTTCTAGTCAACTATGCTTAAGTCTATTTCTTTGGTTAACAAGCAAGGATTTTATAGGTAATAGAAAGTTGTAAAATTTTAATTTTTATATGCAGCATTACTCCTAAACTTGTGTGCTTTCTTCACATAAGCTTTTGTTCCACTAACTCATTTTAGAGTCTCTTTTCCTTTGCTGTGTATGTTGGTCTTTAATAAACCCATAGAATAAAGTAGTTATTGCTATGCAAATTGATCATTTCCTATTCAAATACATATTGTGTGTATATATATTTATATATATGCACACATGAACATACCTGGAGTTTGAAAGGGATATAAATCATAGGGGTTAATATAGCTAATTACATCAAAAACAAATTTTTTACATTATTTCTTTTTTATAACTTTATTTTTATTGTTGACATTATTACAGATGTCCCCTTTTCACTCCATTTGCCCACCTCCATCCAGCCCCCTCACCCCTCCCTTCCCTCTGGAAATCATCACACTATTGTTTATGGCTATGGATTATACATATATAATCTTTTGCTAATCCTTTCACATTCTTTCATTCAGCACCTCCTCACTTCATCCCTCCACTCTGATATCTGTCGGTCTGTTTCATGTATCAATGCATCTGGTTCTATTTTTTTCATCAATTTATTTTGTTCATTATATGCCACATTTAAGTGAGATTATATGGTATTTGTCTTTCTGAGAATATAACCTAAGAATTCTGAAACACTAGTTCAAAAAAATATATCCACCCTATGTTCATAGCAGTGTTATTTACAATATCCAAGATCTGGAAACAGTCCAAGTTCCCATCAGTAGATGAGTGAGTAAAAAAGCTGTAGCACATTTACAGGACAGAATATTACATGACCACAAAAAGGAGAAACTCATACCTTTTGCAGCAGCATAAATAGACTTGAAGATTATTATTCTAAGTGAAATAAGCCAGTCAGAAAAACATGTTATTCTTGACAAAATGTATATCAGTTTGTGTGGTAAATATCACATGTTAAAAATAATTTCAAAACTTTAAGTGGAGTTAGTTTATAGGAAGTATTAAATTCTATAAAAGTGAAAATTTTGTTATCTTATTAGTGTTACTAAAAATATGACATTCTGGAGGTTGTCATTGATACACACAATCTTACATATTCTTTTTCAAAAGAAGACAAGGAGAGATGGCATTTTAAAATGTCAATGACAAATAGTTTTAATAACATCAGAAAGGTCCAGGAGAATCACAATACAAAATAAATTGATAAGGAAAGACCTTATAATGTTTAATAAAACAAGCAATTTAACTAATCTGCTATTTAATTAGATCAATGTTGTCCAATATTGAAAAATTTAACTTTCCAATGATAGTTTTGACTATGAGGTTGCAATGATTAAGTATCTGGCTTAGTATCTTTAAATTGTTGGAGTCCATTTTTGGAACAGATGTAATTGAATGCTTAACATGTGCTTGTAATGTGCACTGTAAAGGAGGCTTTCCATTGTTCACACAGAGCTTACATTTTATTTGGGAAGAAAAACTATAAACAACTAAAAAAAACCCCTAAACTAAACTAAACATTTTGGTAAGTGCTATGACATGATCGATTAGTGAGATAGAAGCTGGCATTGCATGTTCTCTACTTAGATGGGATCCTTAGGGAAGTGTGTCTTATAAAGTAGAAATTAGAGTCAATCTGGAAGATGAAAAAATACATATAGTAGATGAAAAGAGAAAGACAAAAGAGATGAAATGTGTCAAATAGAAGAGGAAAAATCAACTTATCTGCAGGGGAAAGCAAACTAGAGAGAGAATGGCCACTGGAAGCCACTTACGTAGCAAAAAGCTAAAAGCATAAGACTTTGGAAAACCCTAAATGCCACTTTTACTGAGAAGGCAAGAGAAGCTATTTTCTGTAACTCATAGAGTAAGGTTTTGATTTTCATTGTATCTACATTGAAAAGTTAGTGAAGTGTTTTAAGCAGGGAGATAATGTATAATTTTAGATCTGTTAAAGGTTTCCCTAATTTGATTGAGAAATGCAAGAATCAAATGCATCATTCAGGAATCACAGGAGGACTCACTGATGTAGGTAAGGATCATCAGTAATAAGTTCTGAAGATAAGAAAGTGGGTGATGTTAAACTTTCTTCCATACAGAGATGACATCTTAATTTAATTCAGAAGATTTTGAATCAGAATTGGTGTTCATTAAATTAAATTGATATAAGTTGCAGTCCTGACTTGTAGTTTTGAAGCACTTTAACATATGCTATCTTGTTTTATAAATTTTGCTGGTTCTTAAGGAGAAAACAGAGCTCTACACCTTGATAATAAAGCTGAGACCTAACAAAGGAGACAAAGCAAACCATGGGAAAAGCAAGAAGAAAAATAATATATGTGCAAATACCCTGAGTCAGGAAAGAGCATGGCATAATGAATTAACTGAAAGGACGTTGTAAAAAAAGTAATTTTTAAAGACAAAAGTGGTCATTAATATTCCTTTCTAGATTATTAACATAACGATTAAGACAATGATGTAACCTGTACAGATTTTTTATTAATCTCTAGCATTTTCAGAATTCAGGTCCAGATCATCTAAAAGTACTGTTCCATACTGATCCCTCCCACAAATATTGAGATAATATGTTCATAAGCAACAATACCATATCTAAAGTAAAACTGTAGATTTTAAAACTGCATTATCATTATAGGAGGTCAGTTGACCTATCTCCAAAAATCTCTAAAATTTGACTTTTCCACTAGTCTAGCTATGATTACCCTGAAGATTAGCTCAATTTTATTGCTCATCTCATATTCTGCATTTAGCTTGTAATTTAAACTTCCTGAATGCAAAGTTTATAATTTTTCTAACACTAAAGTATTAGTAGTCCATTTAATATTATGATTTGACTTCATAGTTATGCAGCTTTGAATAAAACATGATTGTTCATACCCATAAATCTTTGGAAATTAACTGAATAAAACATTTAATGTCATCTATTATCTACTTTCTTTCTTAGGGCTCTACATCAATATTAGCTCAGAGAAAAAATAATTCATAAGAAATAGAAACTCTCAATAATTAAAAAAAAAACAGTTCCTTTAATGTGTATAATAAAAGACAAAATATTTTTACATTTTTATGAAGATATAGTATTCATGATTTGGGATTCTTTCAAAACAGTATATAGAAAAAATAATAGAATTGGAGAAAGTCCAGGAAGAAGAGACCAGAATAGTACAGAAAGCAAAGAAAGATCTCAAGAAGACAAATTTATTAATGGGTCTTCAATCTCCACTAAATAAGAGGAACATTGTCAAAATCTACCAAAATATTAAAATGGTGAAGATATATCATACTCTTGGAACAACCAAACCTGGATTTGAATTATAGTTCTGACACTTTCTAACTATGTAAACTTGAAATAGTTGCAAAATCATGGAGAGTTTGTTTCTTAATCTGTAAAACAAAAATTATAATACTTCAAAGGTTTTGGGGAAAATAAATTACATCTTTCATCCTAGTGCCCAGCATATGGAAGGTATTCAACAAATAATAATCTCTGTCTTTTACAGTCCTGTATCTAAATTAAAATAATTTATGATAAATGCACTGCTATTGAATATCTAAATTACAGAGCACTTAGTAAGAAAATTATGAAAAGCAAATATTATAGACAAAAATTTTGTTGGTTAAATATTAAAATAATACATTGATTTTCATAAGTAATAAGGAAAAACTGGACTTTTTAGATATGCCTTAAAGAATAATCATGTACTTCAACAATATGGTCTTTCATAGCAATTTCAGATAGTTACATTGATTGATTAATGATGGAATATGACAAGAATTATGTTATCAAAATCTTTGTTGATTATAATTATCAGTGTAAGCCATGTGATTGTTACTAGTGTTTTAAACTTAACTTACTATTAAAATATTACCAATTTTTAATTTTAAAGCACCCCTATATATTCCCTTTAACTGAGCTGGGCATACATAATTATTTTGGGAAGACAGGGGCCAGATGTGATGTCTCATACCACCGTCATTCTCCCATACTAGGGTAGATGTGAGGATGCCGCTGATAAGCAACATCCCTAGTCTGTAAATAGGATGCAAATTGCAATCATTTGGGTAATAGAAAAGATTCCAAATAAAGTATGTTAAACCAAGAAGAATTATTCACTAAGTAATGGGAATACGTGTCAAAAAGAGAAGCCTAGAGAGAAAAGTTACTTACACATAGAAAATATTTTTCCTAATAAATACTTAAGTCAGTGCCTGAGGTTGTCACCAAAGATCTCCCCTTTTTGAGTTCTTGTGTTTACTTAAGATCACAACATATAAAGTTTATATAATTTTGGTTATTTGTGGTTTACAGTCACATTACTGAAACATCATGTGAGCATGTTAAAGACAATTTAACAATTTTATTTTTGAAAATAAGATTTGCTCTGATAAAATACACACAAGATTGAATTAATTTGGTTAATTTAGTTTGTAAGAAATATATTTAGAGATATTAAGTGAAGTCCAGCAAAAGTCATTTGTTATTGAACTTCATGTTATTTTTGTTTATATTCTTTTCCTCCCATTTAAAGGAGATATAAATAACACATTTTCTGTGTAATTTTATGCTTTTTCAAATTAAAAAGTAAACCTCATTTCCCAAAAAGTGTTGGAAAAGCTGAGAACCTCTTTCCTTTCCAAGACATTAAATACTTAATAATCTTTCCTATTTCATATTACTGTCAAACCCTGGTCTAGATGTTTTAGTGGAGCGTGCATCCTGGTGAAAAAAGACAAATAAGTAAATAATATCATGAGGATTTAATTATTATGTAGGAAAATGGAGCAATAGAAGAACTAGAGAATGCTGAGGAAGCCTCAACCATTATTTTAGATAATATGGTTAGAGAAATGCTCGGTGATGAAGTGGTATTTGAGAAGAGGACTGCAGAAAGAGTGGGAGGGTGAAAGGGAGCTTTGCAGTTACCAGGGCAATAAGTCATGAGTGCGGAAGTGAAAAGCTCTGAGGCATGTGTTTGGCATCTTAGAGCAGCAATAAATGGGGTAGAAAAATAATTAAATGGATGACTCAATTGACTGTTATCTCTAGTGACAGAAAAAAATCTCAGTAACACTCAGTCGCCCTGCACTTTTTTCCTTTTAGAATCTGCCTTTCCTCGGAGTCTTGCCATCTCTTTCAGTCTCTCCCTTTTTTTCTTTTTTCTTTTTTTTTACCATTATTGGGCTGAAGATAAATAGATGTCACCTACCTTCCTATACTATTGTGGTTTAGCTTGAAAAAAAAGCTCCCTTAAGTTTGCATTTAGCATGTAATGTAGTTGATGATAAAACAAGTTCATATATATGTATATATATACCTTTATGGCTTGTATAGCTGGTAATTTCTTTAAAATATTTTTGAATTTGTTATTTATTCTCTATGATGTAAAATTCTTCCACAATATACTTAACTGGGCTGTTTTTTGTTTTATTTTGTTTGTTTGTTGCATTCATAATACTTTAATTCAGAGGTGTGTTGTGACGATATGAGGTTACTTTTTAGCTCTGTTTTGTATGTTTTCACGTGTGCTTTATTCCCTCCTCTTATAACATTATTAGACAAAGTTGTAAGTTATCAATGTTTTATTCACAGCTGAAAGTTTAGGATACAACCTCCCAAGTTTCTCTAATTTTCTCCAACAACTTTTTTAACTTATTAAAATTTTCCTTATCTTTGTATCTCTTCTTTTCTATCAGTTTTAAGCATATGCAAAAACAAATTGACTAGTTTAATAAGGTCTCGTGTACCTATCACCTGAATTTCATTTTCAGTTTATGAATCTTTTTTATCTCTACTTTCATTCATGTAATGCACTTACTCCCCTGTAGATTATTTTGAAGAAAATCCTAGCTATTATTTTATTTTATGTACAAATATATGTATACATTAATGCACACATAGAGAATAAGGCTCTTTTATTTAAAAAGTAAATGCATAGAAAGGATAAAACTCTTAGAAGAAAACATATTCAGAAAGTCTCTTGACATTCATCTTGGTTATAATTTTTTTGATCTGACACCCAAAGCAAAAATAAACAAGTGGGATTATATCAAACTTCTGTACAGCAAACGAAACCATCAACAAAATAAAAAGGCAACCTACTAAATGGGAGCAAATATTTGCAAATCATATATTTGGTAAAGGATAACTCTGTAATGTCCCCCCTTATTACCAAAATAAAAACAAATAGAAGAACTGAACAATTTGACTTAAAAGTAGACAGAAGATCTAAATAGACCATTTCCCCCCCCCAAAAAAAGACATCAGCATTACTAATGATCAGGGAAACGCATATCAAAACCACAATGAGGTATCACCTCAAACTGTTAGAATGACTTATCAAAAAGACAAGAAATACTAAGTGTCAGTGTGATTATAGGAAAAAAGGAAAAGTTGTGTCCTGTTGGCGGGAATATAAATTGGTGCAGCCACTATAGAGATTACTCAAAAAATTAAAAATAAAATTCCCATAAGATCCACCAATTCCACTTCTGGATTTATCCGAAGCAAAAACCACTAACTCAAAAAGTTATATGCATCTTCATGTTCATTCATCGGCAGCCGTCCGTCTCGAGAGACAATGGTGTAGCTTCCTAAGAGTCTATCTGCACCGCTGAGAATGGCTGTGCAGTCCGACTCGGGAGTGACACGGTATCTGTCTCCTCCCGTGTCCTCTCTGTCATGTTCATTACAACATTATTTATATAGCCAAGACATAGAAACAACCTAAGTGTCTATTAAGGGATTAAGGATAAAGAATATTATATATTCTTTGGCTGAAGAATATGTTATTCAGCCATAAAAAGAAGAACTCTAGCCATCGGTGATGTAGATCAGTCTTGAGGGCATTATCTTCAGTGAAATAAGTTAGAAAAAAAGCAAATACTATATAATCTCACTCACATGTGAATCTAAATAAAACAAACAAACAAGCTCATAGATACAGAAAATATATGAGGGTTGAGGGTCCAGGTTGCCAAATGAGTGAAGGGTCAAATGTTCAAACTTCTAATTTTAAAGTCAATAATTCATAGGAATAAAGTGCACAGCGAGGCAACACATTTAAAAGTTGCTAAGAGAACAAATCTTAAAAATTTTTTATTATAAGAAAGTTGTATCTCTGTATAGTGATGGATGTTAACTAGATTCATTGTGTTATTTTACTCTCTATATATAATCATTATGCTGTATATCTAAAACTAATATGATGTTATCTGTCAAGTATATCCCAATACAAAAAAGATAAGTGAATATAATATCAAGCAGAAAATAATAATTCCATAATATTACCATGTATCCAATGATATTCAAATTTCCCCATCAACTCAGGCCTCTATAGTTATTTTGTTTGATTTGACATTCAGATAAAATTCAGACCATTTTAAATTTTAAATATTGATGCTTATCTTATAATTCCTAAGATCCTTATTTTATACAGGATCTGGACATTAATTACTTTGTAGGTCTTTTAATTTTGCCACCATTTCTTTACAAACGTGTTCTGTGTTGGAGATTTTTTTTTCTTTTAGCTGGTGTTGATTTTTCTGAAACATTTGAAGATGTCTGGCTCAGGTGTAAGGTAATGTCTGGTCAAGAATCCCTGTTTGTCTCTCAGTTAATCATTTGCAGATATTGATACCAATGTGGGTAGGGTGGGATGTGCTGCTCCTTATGGTATGCAGGTGACATGCCTTGATTTTCAGGTCTCCACATCACATTCCTCTTAGATATTACTCATAATTGGGATACTTGTTCTGGCTCTCTTACTCCAGGACTCTACTCTGGGAGTATATAGAGAGGAAATGCAAGTATAGCTGCTTTTTTTTTTTTAAGCTGAGGACAAGTGGTGTAAAGAGAAGAAGAAGGAGTCAAATCAACTGATACTATGCTATTAATGCAGGTTTATAATTAACCTCACTAATAATTACCAGAAGGCTCTCCCTGTCTGGATTTATTTTATCTTTTGAATTTGTGCTTGGAGCATGCCTAGAAGTGCCTTGACCACCATACCCATACATCCCTATATGTGTGAAAATCTGGTTTTCTCCATTTTGTAAGCTCATCATCTTTCTAACTTTTGAGTATTTCTAAAAGTTTATTTCTTGTTCATGTCGCCTCATAAGCACAGTAATAGCTAGCTGTGCATACATAAATACAAAGAAACACATTTCATAGATACATCTATATATTTATATATTTATTTTCTATAACTCCCTTATGGCATAAGAAAAATGCTACACATATGCCTCCTGTCTGACTCATGGTAGGACAAGGGTAGACAGAGTGCTCAGTCTGATATATTGATTCAATATATTGCTCATTTCTTTCTAATTTTAGAATAAGTTATGCTGACTATATTTATAAAATCTATATATATATAGATATAGATATCTATTATCTATCTACCTACCTACCTATCTATATCTATCATCTATTTATCTATATATCCATAGAGCAAGTTTAAGATCCAAAACTAGAATTAGAAAGAAAAATCAAAATTGTATAATTTACTAATTTATATTTTATGTCATCTAATTTTCCTGTCATTTAGATACACATCAACCTTTAAAATAGTTATTACATAGTGAAACAAAAAATTATTCACGGCAAGAGATAGAGATCCTATTAACATTGCCATTTAAGTGAGAGTGTTGATAGCTGATCTTCAATGAATGAGGTCAAAACTAAACTCTTAGTATGAAGGTTTGCAATAATGGTAAGATGTTGGTAATATTCATTAGCCCAGATTTTATTATCAAATATCATGGACAAGAGTACTGAAAATTTTGTAAGCAAGTAACTGAAATAATTATCTTTGTATTCTAGATATTAATATGCAGAAGTATGTGAATGTTAAGTTTTATGAGGACAATTTCTATAAACATTCATTATATAAAAGGAATCTTTTAAAGGCAGTGGAAAGATTGACATTAGAAAACAAATGAAAAGAGAAAATCCTGATGTAATCTTCCATCAGCACTCACTAGTACTATCTGAAGGTCTAGCATATGAAAATAAATGATTTTGTCTTGCCTCAGAGAGCCAGTTAAAATTTTTGCAGAAGTGTTTAAAGAGTATACACTTCAAGCTATTAATAACAAGAATGTATTAAAGAGCAATACTGCTTAATAATGAAAAATTTTATTAGGTAGTGAGTTTGGGTTTTTAATTATCAAAGTAGAGGCTAAATTATCACCTGTTTATGTAACTGAGTTAAAATTCTTGCTACAGGAGGATGTGTGTTAGGTGGGTGAGCTAATTGTCACTCATTTATCTTCCTGTCTTAAGACACTTTGGTTTCACGTGGTTATATTATGTTAAATTACATATAAATTATGCTAGAAACAACTTGGTATTGAAAAATATTTGCATAAGGTTAACATTAATTGAGAAATTGACCTCTCTTACATTTTTGCTTATATTACTTTACAAGCTTAAACATTTAAATGTTGATTTACCTGACAACTTTTGCTTTCATTAAATAGATCCACTAACTGCTTTGTTGCCTATTCTAATGATCATTAAGTGAAAATGGGCATCTGGAATAACACAGCTGGGGTCCACTTTACCAAGATTTTTTAGCAGTTGGGTAGCTACATGATGGCCATACCCACTGTTCTCTCTGAGCATTAGTGCTCCATAACTGTCTTTCACAATGTAATTCATTTTCTTCCTTCACTTGACTCTATTGAAGGAATAAATAGACTTAAGCTGTGTTTATACTAAGGAGAAAGTATGTGGTGGTGGGTAGGAAGAGAAATGCCTTATTTAAAAAATAACACTAAGACTTATGGGCGCATTGAATCAGTATTGACTTGAATATTAATAAAAGCAAGAATCTCAGTAGTAAATTTTAAAGATTCAGAGCTATTGAGTCAGATAAAAATTTCTAACTCAAAGGGCTAACATTTCTGTAATACAACAAGTGATACTAATTAGCATATTGTTTTCATGATGTAAAAGTTTACTCTTGTGAGTATTGTCAATTCACTATGGATTCTCTTTCCCAATGTCCTAAAGCCCTTATGTCTATATATTTTTTCAGATATAGATGGCATTTGCTTATAAAATATTGCTTTAAAATTATAGATTTGATCCCAAAACAATTTTTAGATCTGTTAAGATTTTTTCCTAAATCAGTGCATACATTTTATAAAGTCAGTGTGTCAGATATGCCAATATAATGGCCATTTATTATAGTTATTTATTTACAATGAATTAGTGCTTTCCAACATAAAGGTTTACCTGACAGATTGGTATATTGTTAATACAATTTTTTAAAAATGTTATCACACTTTGATTATAAAATGTTAGATTAAAAATATAAAATGTGTGTTTTTCACTTACTCTGAGTGTGTGTGACTCTGTGTAGTATACATGTCTGCATGGGCAGTACACTTTGACTAATCCAGGAAACTTGTCAGTGTTTCTCATTTGAATATCCTCAAGTTCCTCTTCCTAATATTTATTTCCTATATCTATGTATAACCTAGATGAGTAGTCCTTTTCTGTGCATCTAAGATAATGGAATATAATTTATTTAAATAATAGACTTTCCACAGACTATGCAGAGCAGATACAATTAATAACAAATAGCTTTTCACTCAACTTTGACTTTTATATTAGAATTTAGTTTGTGTATGTGGCAAAATGTTAATCTTGAAACTTTGGTTTTGTAGAAATAAGCAAAAATCTCTAATATTGAAGTTTATATTTACATATCAGGAACAAGACTTGGGCAGTATACTTAAAGAAACAAAATGTAAACTTAATTCTGGTAAAACCTTTTGCAGAGAAGATATACAATATAGAAATGTGAGATATGATGTAAGGAGAGTTGCTTCTTATAAGAACTTAGAAACACTATTGAGATACTGAGGGTGGGGAGTGGTGGGTAAGTGAGGCAGAGGTTTAGGATAGAGAAACAAGCATTCTGACATTCTATTTTGCAATAAAAGCCTCAGGAGTGTAGGGAAAAAAACACCCAGATAGCTTTGATATATTCCAAAATTACCAACAGCGAGTGTTTTATTTCCCAAATAATAGCAAAGACTTTACTTCAGAGCGACCTCAGTGACCAACAGAGTGAAGGGCAGAAAGAGAACAGAAAAGCACATAAGCAGTCCTTTTCCCACCAGAGTAGCAATATCTGGACCTCTCCTTTCAAATGTGGAGGAAATAAAATAAATAAATACATGTCAACAGGGGAAATAACATTTAGTGGGATTTAAACATTGAATTGACTAAACATACCAAAGTAAATTTAGAGGTGATAATGAATAGGTGACTATTCATAAGCAAGGTTTGTTTTATTGCTAATCTATATCATTTATTGTTCTTCCATATATATATACATATATATATATATATGTATATATATATGGATAGGCTCGCATATGGCATAAACAGGAACAGTGTTCTAAAGAGATGTAATATATGATATGACATAGATGATTTTTTCATTATGTTTGTGTCATAGTGTATACATGCTACATCTCTTAAATAGTTATAAAATTTCTTATTTCTATTTCCAATACTCCAAGCTATAAATATATTTTACTTGAACTACTACAGTTATCTCCTAAATTACATTCCTGAACCAATTTTTTTCTCCCAAAACTGTAGGCAAAATTATATTTTGAAATTGTAAACATGATCATATTATTTATCTGTCTTAGTATGCAGTCCAAAACCCTTAACATGGCCTCTAGCTTCCTGCCAGTTCTTTTCTTCAGTCTTTCTGACCTTTCTTCAGTCTCATTTCATACATTTTTTCATAACTCTCTACACTTTTGGAATTAATCCTGATTTTTTTTTTTCAGGGCCTTTGGACTGCCTCTTTTCTCTGCATCAGACACCTCCCACCACTTTGGCTAAGTTCATTGTTACTCAGCATTGCAAGGTTAGTGAAAGATATCACTTTGTCAGAGAAACATTCTCAGATCAACCCAAGCTAGATCACACTCTTGCAATTTGCTTTCAGATTTCCCTCTGTGTTTCATTCATAACACTTTTGGTAGTGTGTAATTTTACACCTACCTGTATCATCATTTTATTTTCTGTATTTTGTATGTTCTGCAAACTCAGTGCAAGCTGGAACCTGTCTATTTGCTACGCTTAACACCAAGAAGGGAGTTAAATATAATATGTTAAATCATTGCATAAAAGCATGAGTGAATAAACGTGTGAATATAAATACATTAGTCAAAACAAACTTCCGTGACACATACAAATATAAGAGTTCCTAACTAAGAAGACAGAGAACGATAACAGCCCATTGCCAGAAATAATATCTGGTAATACTTTTGTTTTCCAGACATTTAATTATCACTTAAATTAATTCTTATGCAAATTAAGTCATTTTTACAATGCTTTGAAAATACTTGGGTAGACAATTATTAATCAGAAGTTGTTTTTCATCTTAATAATATTGTTCCCAGGGGTAGAAGGTGTATACTAAATCTTGAGAGAAAATTAGCTATATGAATATTACACAAACTAAATTGTAGGATGGGAGAGTTCTGTTTTTTTGTCCTTTATTTTGGATATTGTGTTAAAGAAGTTAATAATGAATATTTGAGAGTGAAACCTATTAATATATGTATCTATGTTAGTCAAAGTAGTCTACCTGAAGCTCACAAGCTTAACAATAAAAGTTTATTTTTTACATGTACAAATTTTAATATTGAGATCTGTGGAAGCTATTCCTTATATGTGGTTCAGTGACTCAACCAATTTTTATTGTGTGGAAACCACATATTCAAATGTGGCTTCTAAAAATCTCCACAGCCAGCTCTTGGATTGGTAGTCAATCCTTGGCTATTATTTCATTGACCAGTGCTTAAACACCTTGCTGTATTCTGCTTCAAAAAAGCAGGAAAGGACACTTTAAGGATGTTTCAGAAATAGAATGCAAGAATATGTATTGAAAAATTGTGAATACTGGCTTTTTTTGTAATGGGATGTGCCCCCCCCCAAAAAAATTATGTGTTGAAATCCTAACCATCAGTACCTGTGGATTTTTCACTATTTGGAAATGTGATCTTTGCAGATTTAATCAAGTTAAGAACAGGCCATACTGAATTAGAGTGGGCCCTAATACAATATGATGGGTGTCCTAATAAGGGAAAAAAAAAAAAAAAAACACAAGGAGGAGAAGGGCATATAAAAATATAGAGACAGAAATACAGAGAGAGAAGCCAGCTACATAGTGATTTAGGTAGAGACTGGAATGATGCTGCCACAGTCAAAGGATGCCTAAGGCTATTAGAATCTTGAAGAGGAAAAAGGATCTTCATCTAGATGTTTAGGAAGAAGCATGGCTTTGCTAAAGACTTGATTCCGAGCTTAGCCTCCACAACTATGAAATAATAAATCTAGGTTGTCTTATACCTCCTGGTTTTTGGTATTTTGCTATGGAAGCCCCAGGGAACTATTTAATTAGTTAAATAGAAGCAGGAAATGAAGTAGAAATTTAATCTCATATCCTTCCCAAAAGTAAAACAAGTTGTGATATGAGGAGGGATATATTTTATTCACTGGATTTATGATACATCTTGCCTATATCTTTGATGTTCTAGATAGTTGCATAAAACCCACAACAATATGTTTTTTTTTTTTTGTTTAACATTAATAAAAGAGGAAGGAATGAGCTAAGTATTAGAATTATGGCCATTTGGGGATATGAGCTTAATACCAAATGTTTATAAATTAGAATAGAAAAACAGAGAGTAACACATGGCTGTTGGCCGTCCATATTATCTAACTGTGTATTCTGCAAAGCACAGAGGCATATTTAGAGGTTAAAGAAGAAATTAAGGGATCAGAAAGCTTCATAGTGTAATAATTCCTCTATAATCACTTACTCTATCCTTTTTAATATATCAGAGTAAATTCCTCTCTTCACAGAAAATATAGATTTGTCTCTAGTACTGTCCCTTCTCTTGCCTAAACTTACAATCTCTCCCAGTCTGATTCTTCATTTTCTTCCACTTATTATCTTAATGTGCTACCCTCAATGTTAAATAATGGTCTCTTTGTAACTAACTTCTTTCAAAACTCCCCAGTTACTGAATAATATACAGTAACAGAATTTTATTCCCCAAAGCACAGTAATCTAGTTTCTTTCTAAACTATGTGCTAAATCTCCTTTTGTTTAGGAAATCAGTGAACTTCTCATCTTATTACTGCTTTTCAAGTCTTTGTTCTACTTCAAGCAGTTGAACAATCGCATGGTTAATAAAATGTTATTTTTTCACTCCTCATTAAGAAAAGCAATCCCAATCTTTTTCTTATTTGGAAGGAAAATATTCAATGGTGATAGCAAGCTGATCAAAGAATGGAACATTGCTGCCTTAACACCATGCAAAAACTAATCTTTGTAGGTCTGAATGTTGCACAGGCAAGTACTGAATTGAACACATGTCTCCTGGTGGCCATCATCCAGCATTCATAGAAAGGAACATGGACTAGAGAATGGAGCAGAGACTGCAGATCCACAAAACCCACTCTTCCTCATTTTCCTTTCCTTTGTCTGACCTCTTTTTTTTTTTTTTTTTTTTTTTCTTAATTCGGATTGGAATGTTTCAGAAAGTCACCATAAATCAGTCAAAAGGCCCAGAGGGATGAACTTGCCCCTCCCTTCCCATGCTCCTATACAAAAAATCAGGTCTTTGATTCAGATTTGTCAATTCCATTTTCTTACTTCTTTTATAGACTACTAATTCGGTTTCCATGACACCAGACTTCTCTTGCTATCTCATGGACCATAAAGCTACTGTTTTTCTCATTAATTACCACATCTTTTAATTAAATAATTCTATTCATGTGATTTTAGCTCCTGCTCTACACAACGTTTTTGCACAAAGTTGTATATGAGGTCTGTTTAGAAGGTATCCAGCCATGTAATATGAAAAATAGTGACATTTATTGAAGAAGATACAAGATACAAGAAGCATTGTACATAGGACAATGACACCTCAGTCCCCTTCAAAGTAGGCACCTTGGGACCTCCATAGTGCTCCCAATCACCATCAGCTAGCCTATCATATTGCCCTGAATCTCACTGAGGGTCTGAAATCTGTTCCCTTTCAAAGGTGATTTTAATTTTGGGAAAAGTCAGAAGTTTCAGGGCACCAAATCTGGGCTCTAGGTAGCTGAGTCATCTGGGTGATTTGATGTTTCACCAATAAACTCTGCATAAGACGTGATGCATGAGCAGGTATATTGTCATGATGAAGCTGACAATCAACAGTTGCCCACAGCTGCAGTCTTCTGAATCATCTGAATAGTTTTCATGGAGGACTGTTCAATTTTAATGTAAAATTTGATGCAGATTTGTTGCTCTACTTGCTTATTCATTTTGAATGTGATAGCCACACAGTACACATGTTCACTCAATGGCATCTACCGCCACTGCTGCTATTAGAGTAAAGTCATCGTTGTTGATGCGTGTGCATTCCGGTCCACTCTCCCTGGCTGCCAGGTTGCAAAATATTGCACAAACTGTTCTCATTATATTAACAATGACTGGATGTTTTCCAGACAGACCTTGTATTTCCATTGCTTAATATTTTATGTGAATTGTAATGATGTCTAGATCTCTAATCCTAATATCAATGTTTTCTCTGACTTTGCTTTCTTTTCTCACTGAGAAGTTCTGGGAAGATTTCTAATTTGCCAATATTCTAATCAGCAATATTGAACATATCTTTCCCTTACATATCCATTCTTAATAACAAGAATTTTATGTGCACTACTGTACACAAATTACATAATAGGTAATCCAGGACAGAATCATCTTGGTTATTCTCATGGGTGTCCCACTTATTTTTCTGCCACTTATTTTTATCATGAATTTATAGTGACTACTCAGATATATAATGCAAGTGAAAATTGAAACAATGACCTGAAAAGAAAAACAGAAAAAAACAAAACTACTACTGGTAAATAGGTGACTCTCAAATATGGAATTTTAGACAAAAGCAGCCATCCAAGATCCAGATGAAAGTTTTATATGTTTTCATCTATAACTTTGTCACATCATATCAAAATTTCAACCATTATTTCTTTATTCTTTTACTGAATGATTTTCATGCCACCCATCTGCCCAAGATAAACTTTATAATTATTCTAGTTCTCTTTTTCCTAATCTCTTCATATTCAGAACAACATCAAGAGTGCAGGCTGAATACCATTATAGCCTTAGCCCTTCTACTTATAGACTCCTACTGTCCGGCAGAATTATAGTTTTATTTTTCAGTAACCAAAGTTATTTTATTTTATTTTTTGGAAATTGAACTTAATCTTTATTCAATATTTCAAGCTATGCTTAATACAAACCATATTATTCAATTAAAGTTAATTATTTAAATTTACAATGAGGTAAAATATATTTATTGTAAGAAATATAGAGCTACTTAAAAATTCAGAACCATAAAACTAGTTGACTAAATTTTGTTCTGTTTAAGACAAGGATGTTGTTCTATACCACAAAGAAGATTCAGTCTAAGTGACCATCAGTATATAAGTGGATTAAAAAACCTGTGCTGCATCTACACAATAGAATACTATGCAACCAAAAAAAAAAAAAAAGTAATTTCTACCTTTTGTTAGAGCATGGATGTAACTGAAGACTATTATGCTAAGTGAAATAAGCCAGCTGGTGAAAGATGAATAGAGGAATCTAATGAACAAAATAAACTAATGATCAAATTAGAACCATAGGAATAGAATCACAGAATAGATTGACAGCAGTAAGAGGGGAGGCCAGAAGTGCGGATTCATTGAAAGAAGGTGAAAGGATTAGTCAAATAACATATATGAAAGATCCATGGACAATGGTGAGGGGGCTCATTATGGAAGAAGGGGCAAGCTAGGTGGAGGAGAGAGAAGGAGGAAAAAATGGGACAACTGAAATAACATAAACAAAAAAATATTTAAGACTATTCCAGTGTTTAATTATGATGTCAGACAGAAGCAAGATTCCATTTGAGATGTGATCATTTTCAAAAAAAGATGTAATATATTAGAAAGCTCTGCTCATCTGCAAACCATTGTCAAGCATGCAAAGTTCCTTTTAGCTTAAAGATTTCATCAGAAAAGACTTGATGTTCTTACACATTTAGTATATCCAGAGCATTTCTCACATAATAATTGATAAACATCAATATAAAACAGTACTATTTAGTAGCTACTGGCCAATTTCATTAAAAAATGTGATTTAAAAATTTCTGGAATTCAGTGGAATCTTGTCTAATGCAGTTAAAATGTTTAGGAGCTTCACTTTGAGTACTTTTTTTTTTAGCACTTCGTATGTATCTCCAGGATCAAGTGCCATAGTCATGACTAGATTTTGCTTCTCATGCAAAATCTAGTTTAGTTTATTCCAATACATTATTTGGCTTAGTTTATCTCAATACTTTATTTATATTCCTCACTATGACTTGTTATGAAGTCATTGATTCATTTTTAAAGATTTTTTTCCACTCATTTAAATCCTCATAGGTTGGCTTAGTTAAACGGACTTTTATATTTGTCTTATATCTGACAAACTGGAAAAGATTAGATGAATGGACATAATTAGAATTTGTCTGTTCACGGTAAATTGCTTTGAGTTTGTATTACTTCACATGATTTACATTTTCTGAACATATACCTAATTCTAAAATGTAGAAATATTTCATCAATGCTATTACTTTCACTGGAGAACACAATTCTTGTTGAGTTAGATGTGACACTTGTTTTTGACTAACTTTTGGCATCTGAATCCAAAAATAACCCCAGTTTTTCTCTATCACGTCAACTTTTTAAGGTACAGGATACCCTCTCTTTGTCCCCAAAATATACATACAAAGGAAAATAAAGAAAAATTACCTAAATATACTGTTTATTTAAAGTTATTTTATTCATATAAAGGCTATATATTGTTACTGTAAGTCAAATTGTGTACAAGTAGTAAAGTTCTGCTACCAAACATACATATTAAGGTAAAAATTTACACTTATAGCATTTTGAACCTCTCCAAGAGTTTCTGGACAATTTTGGTGTAATTTTGTGCTTGTGTATTTCCAAGAGAGTCCTTGACAAAGTTTTTGAGTGGCAACCAAGCATCCTTTTGGAGTTCTGACATTGTCTCAATGAAATGTTCATCTTTAATGAGCTGACAAATATGTGGACCCTCAAACACACTGGCCTTTATTTTTTCAAATAGCAGGCTAGAAAATGCCAAAATGAGATACTTGAAACAGTCTCCTTCAGTTGACAAAGTTTCCCAAATTGCTTCATGAGACCCAGTTTTATGTGCAGAGGTGGGAATAAAATGTTCTTTCTGTCAGCAAGTCACTCATGTAGAATATTTGGATCAGCAGGTTTGAGGTCAGATCTTGGAGGCCAATCTGACTCCACCAAATGCTTCTCACAAGCTCTGCTGTCACACATACACAGAAAACAGGGATACTTGGTGTATCCATGTTGCTGACCAAGAAGAAAGCAGACCATTTGAAGGTCAACACAGATGATCTAATTGTGCTTGTGATATTGTAACAGATCAATGACTCTCTTTATGTCTTTATATTCTTCATGAAAACAAACTGAATAGCCAATTGGGACTGCACCAAATAAATTGCCATTGTGAAGGAGGACACACTTCAAGCTCCTCTTTGAGCTATCAATGAACAGTCACCATTCAGTGGCATTATAGATTGGAATTCCCAATTCCTCCATTAAACCATGTATGTTATGACAATACACAAAATCACCATCACTTTGAAAGTACTGCAAAAAAACACTTTTTTTGATTGAAAGTAGGATGCTTTTGCTCCTTTTTCAAGCAAGTTTTTCTCATGCAGTCTTGCTGCTAGGAGTTCTGAAGCCTTTGTGGATAGTCCCAAATCTCATGCCAAATCATTCAACTCATACTGATCAAATCCCTTACCAACTGAGTCATCTTCAATTTCAAAATCTTCATCGTTGTTGTCACTTAGTTCTTCATCATACTCCTGTATTTTGAAAGAGAGTAGTTCAATGAAAACTGGCACTTGGATTTCAGCTGAATGAGGCACTGGGTGTATAGCTGATGGTAGACTAGGATACTCTATTTTACATTTATTTTTCTTGTTATATCCTGACGTTTTCACTATACAAAAGTAACAGTCACGGGAATGATCTCTAGGCTCTCGCCAAACCATAGCTAAGTATACCAAATGGCAATTTATCACGTGTTACCTTTGTCCACATTCATAAACTCTTGACACACTGCTTGCACACATTGTGAGGGGTCCAAGGCTTATTTTGATCACCAAGTTTTACTTTAAAATATGCAAAATAGGCTTGCCTGACAAATGCGCTGATGTTTGTCCTTTGACTGGGAATTGTGAAACTGCCACAGATATAACAAAACAAATCAAGGTTATTTAGGCACTTACAATGAGAAATAACAGAGGCAGACATAATCTGAAGGAAAGCAAATAAGTACATATGTAAATAAAAAAATAAATTCTGCTAACTCCTTGTATACAGACAGGAACTCAGACTACACTTAGAAATATGATTCACTGTATAGAGCGGCACACAACCTCTCACCACACTGTCTTATGTGTAACTGAATAGCCTAGACAAGTAGGAACCTGTTGCTGGTCTCCAAGGTCACCCCCCATCCCTCCCCACTTGAGGGAGGTTTGCTCTCAGCCAATAGGAGAGCACTAGTGCTTCCCTCAATCCAGCCTCAATTCAGCCTAGAGTGATTACATTAAGATAAGCTGTACAGAAAAAACTTGATGTTAGAGAAGAAAACTAATTGCAGTTTTGAAATCAGCATGCCTATTTAAGTCTAAAACAGCTGAAAAATCGAACTCAACAGGAATCATGTTAAAAATTGTTCCCCAGTGTTTTTTAAATCCAAGGATTAGAATAGTCCTTATTTGTTTTGAAGCAGTTTTAATGAGGACCCTGAAAATTAGATCAATATTTGTAACATCTGCAATGAAGTATTCCATAATAACTACCTTAAATTTTGCAATTATCTTCCCTTGTTATACTACAAAGTGTTTTTCAGTGATATTGAAATCTTCCACTTTGCTCTGACAATTTAATAATAACTCAGTTATTTGTTGAACTTTTAACTGGTGTTTCAGATTGCATGACCCTGATTCAGAACATGTGATGGGATTCAAATTCACTTTCATTATAAAACCATTAAAACCAATTTAAAATTTTAATTGTTTTCATTATGTTTCTGTGATCATTTTTATTTGAGGCTGAAAATTTTACTACTCTAAAAGAAAATTGTGTGTGTGTGTGTGTGTGTGTATTTTAATTTGGGTCTTATAAACCTACCTAATGATACTCCTGATTCATTCAGAAAATATTGAGTGTCCCAAGCATAGTTCTAGGTGCTAGAGATCCATCTGTAAACAAATGAGTCAAAAATTTTAGTAGATTTTTTTTACAGCCTATATTACTATTTAAATATTTATGTTTTTAAAAAAGAATCACTAATATATTATAAGGTCAACAGTGAAAGGAGCGAGAGGAAGGACCATAACTCAGATTTTATTCCAATACCAATTTATGCTTTGTATACTTATTTACCTTTGGTATATTAAACTGTTACAGAGGTAACATTTTAACCTTTTATTGAAAGTAGGGTAACAATTTGAGTTACCCATAATACATCTAAGTGGTACCAAACAGTTATCGAAGTTTTGAAAGACATATGGATACATGCTTGTAATTCACAAGATCTTCCACCTTACTTACCTTTCTCTCTTCCCAAGCAATGATATTCATAAAAATCACTAATTATTGTTGCTAGTTACATTTTTAAAAATTGAGTATGAGTTGTATAATGAGTATTTAAAAAAATCTACCTTAAATCTTACCTTGAACAATATGAAGTACCTATCATGTTTGGTAAACAATCTTTAGTCTGTTACTAGATCTTGGCTCCAAACTACTGTTTTTGATCCATTACTCTATTTTCTTATTTCTGAGACACTCCAAATTCTGCCTATGATATTCCCTCCCAGTTCCCGATTTGTCCCTACATTCAGATGACTTTTTCTGACTCCAATTTTTGGCTGAAAGACTCACTATGTTGGCTGCCATCCCACTCACATTACCTTATCTAGACCCTGGGAACTTCATTTTAAACAATCTGTCTTCACTATTACTACTAGTGCTACAATTATTGTCACTATTGTTATTAATTTTATCCAATTCCTCACACCTTTTACCTCTTTATTATTAATTTAATAATCAATTTTCAAATTAAATTTATTGGAGTAATATTGGTTAATAAAATTATATAGGTTTCAAGTGCACAATTCTATAATATATCATCTATATTACAATGTGTGTTTACCACACAAAGTCAAACTCCCTTCCATCACCATATATTTGAACTTATTCAAGCATTGATTTTTTAATAAATTCTTCCAAAATATCTTCTCAAGTTGGGTTTGTTTCTCTCCCCTTGAAATTCTTAACCCACAGGAGCCTTTCTTAAACAAAACACCTATCTAAAAAAATTGCATCCACCAATTCACTTAGATGATTTTCTCAAGTTGCTGAATGTATTGAAACAGTATAAACTTTGTATTAGTCATTTTAATCTTGATATAAGGAAATTAATATAAATTACTTATATGGTTGAATGTTTTGTCTTCTTGTTTAAAAGTAACTTCTCTTTGCTTCACTGAAAATTATACATGTTACTCATGGTCAATGAAATATCTTATCTATTTTTATTTTTTAATTTTGGAAAAATTTAGATATTTTTGAAGTTTGGGGTATTTTTATTTAGACATAGTATAAATTATTACCTACTGAGGCCCAAATCCATGCTCTTTTCTCTATTCAAGAAAAAACATATTTTCATTGAAATGTAGTACTTAATCATTAGAGCTACAACACTGAAGACAAATTCTCTGATTAAAACAAGAAAAAGTTACAGAACTTGATTATCAGTCTTCACTGAAAGTGGAATTAGTGGTAGAAGCTGATGAAAATAATATATATGCCAAATGCACACTGAGTCTATACTACATGCTATGTATAAGCATATATTGAGTTGAGATATGAACTATGTGTTTTAAATTTATAATTT
Organism: Furipterus horrens; assembly: GCF_987537825.1. Lineage (NCBI taxonomy): Eukaryota > Metazoa > Chordata > Mammalia > Chiroptera > Furipteridae > Furipterus > Furipterus horrens. Next base: position 24,647,020 of record NW_028327182.1, on the reverse strand, counting down.
CCAAGTAGAAATTATACTAATAATGAAATTATATGACTAAAGTGACCTGTCAAATCATACACCTTTATTTTTGTATTTACAGATCATCTTACACAGTTCTTAAAATAAGTGTACAATGACATTGAAAATTTAATTTTTATCATTTTAATCACAATTTCTGTTGAACATTTTCAGTAGATAGGCCTGCGTCTTTCTGAAAATACCTTCCTTCATCCTGGAATATCCAATGACTAATCTTGACAAACAACACCACATTTATGCCATATGCTTTAAAAAGAGTGTAGATTTACTAATTCTCTTCTACTCTCTCAGAACTTGGTTACCATAATGTATAATTGGAAAATTAGGAAGAAATTTCAATAATATATTTAATGATGAGTTCAGGGACTTATTGAGACTCCTCATGCACTACATCCTCTTGCTCTAGATCTTTGAAGCTGCCCTAGTTTCTATGGCACCTCTGTGGGAATGAGAAAAAGCTGATTCCTTCTGAAGTTTCTTTGCTCTCAAATGTTTAATGACCATTGTAACAAATTGATCTTTGTTAGTCAAAACATAATCTTCTAGTATATTGTGATAAATATTCAATCTACAATGTTTATAATGTGAACATAGCCACCTTACATTTAGAGTGATGCACAACTTGTCCAGCCATATGTGTCAGTCTTACTGATTCTTACTGATTCTCTGGCACACCAGAGAAGGAAAACTCTGACTCCAAAAAACCTCCACTGCCTTGCGGCATACCTCTTCAGGGGAAAGGCTAAGGGAGTAAACCCTGACGGAAAATCCGGAGCCGGAGTCCCTAAGGCGGTTTGACGTTGTAGTCAACACCGGCAACTCCTGCGGCGCACCTGAAGCCAAGCTGTATTGACTCCGTCTTTCCCTTGGACCCTTCAGTTGCGAAGAGAGGGGGGGTCTGCTGCATGGGCAATAGCAGACCCTCCATATCACCCTGCCCAGGCTCTGTAGCTTCAGCTCCACTGGAGAGGACACTCCAGCGTCATCGCAAGATGTCGATTCAACACGGGAGGAGACAGATACCGTGTCACTCCCGAGTCGGACTGCACAGCCATTCTCAGCGGTGCAGATAGACTCTTAAGAAGCTACACCATCGTCTCTCGAGACGGACGGCTGCCGCCGCCGCCGCCGACTGATTCTTACTCTCTCTCTCTCTATATATTTTTTCTTGAGTGATATTTGTTATGACAAAAGTATTTATAATTGTAAACTATTTTAATATTTCAAATATTTTTAAAACATTATTTTAACAGGATGAAGTTTACTCTTTGCAGAATACAAAGAGTATGCAGCACTCCTTGAAATGAAGAAAATTTGTAGGGCTTTGATCAATTCTGAAAAAAATGCATGAACAAGGATGACTTCACTGTACTGGTCAGTTGGGGGTGATAGATGCCAATGAGTGAGCATGTGTACTGTGTGGCCAATGCATTCAAAATGACTGAGTAAGTAGAGCAATGGATCTGCATCGAATTTTGCATTAAGCTTGAACATTCCTCTGAGGAAACTATTCAGATGATTCAGAAAGCTTTTGGGGATGATGCAATGAGGGCAGTGCAAATAAAATGTGGCACAAATGCTTCAAAGATGGTCTAAGATCCATTGAAAATGATCCAGGTTCTGGAAGGCCTGCAACAAGCAGAACACCTGAGAATGTTGAATGTGTACGGGCTGCAATCAACAAAGATCAGTGACTGACAGTGTGAGAACTAGAAGCTGCTCTGGGGATTCCAGACACCACTGTATACAAGATTATGATGCAGGATCTTGATGTGAAAGGTATTGTGGCAAAATATGATGGGGCAGCTAATGGTGATTCTGACAAGGGATTTTGCAGTGTCTTGAAGAGTAAGAGTCACTGGGAGAGCTGTTTGAGGTTCCAAGGTGCCTATTTTGAAGGGGACTGAGACATCATTGTCCTATGTACAATATTTCTTGTATCTTGAATCTTCAATAAGTGTCTCTATTTTTCATATTACATGGCTGGATTTTTTCTGGACAATCCTCATATAGTTCAAGTTTCAACTTAAACAGCCCTTCCTGAGAGGACTCTCCTTAAACTTCTGGGTACCTTGTCTTTTAGCTCCATTGTGTTTCATTTATAGCCATGATTACAATTGTACAGTTTAATTGTTTTATGGAAGTTATTTGGGTCTTTCTTCCCTCCCATATCATTTTAATACAGGGTTTTTTCCATTTAATTTATTATACATGTAGTCTTATGCTTAGTGCAGTAGCTGGCATGGAGAAAGTGATCAATAATACATTTTTTATAAAGAAATAAGATCAAGGTTCTATCCAATATCTTATAATTTAACAAGAGAAATTATCTCTCTGTTTCAACCATGCTCAGGTTAATCTCCAGAACGGAAATATTATGTATAATAAAGATGACAAAAAGCTTCAGAAGTTGGTTGGTCTATCTCTGTCTGTGTATCTGTCGTCTATCTATCATTTACCTATCTAATCTGCCTATCCTGTAATCTCTCCCATCGTGATAGCCCATTGTATTTGGAGTTGAAGCCAAGAGGTTACTAGATTACTAAGAGCATTTAAAGAAAGAAAAGGAGGAACTGACTCACCACCATGTTTTAGTAAGATGAGGAAGCCTAAACAGCGATCATAAGAAGAAATAAGAAAAGTTAGTGAATGAGTCAGGAAGTATAGTATGGAGGATATTATATTGTTAAGTAGTGGAGAACAAGAGAGTAAGATATGGTGATATTGAAATACCTTTTTTTTTATTTTCCAGAGCAGAAAACATTATAGGAAATGAGTGGCTAAATAGTCAAAATAGTGAACAAATATAAGATCATTTTTAGCTTGCTTCCTGTCATAGAAAGTTAGAACTGAAACTTATATTGAAGACAATCCCGATTCAAAACTTAGGAATTAGCATAATGTACTGTCCATATACATGTATTGTTCTTTTAATTGCCCTTTCTCCCATCACTTTCTTGTCTAGAAGATCCCTCGTGTCTCAATTGTCTCATGAGACACCCCAAGCATTACATTTGTAACCATATTAAATAAGAGGGACTTCATTAAGGATGAGCAGACAGTGATTTTACTTTTCCAAAGACTTTTTAAAACCATGCTCTAGATTTTTTTTATTTTGTGCTCATGAATAAAATTTTATGCAGATCATAATTCTTTTCCAGTCTATGTGAATTGCAAGTAAAATTTCACTTTAGTAATTAAATGATACTGTTCTGTCTAATATTAAAACATTCTTTTCAAATTTAGTTTAAAGTTTCTTCTGAGTTCCAACTCAGGGCTGCCTCAGGCCATAAAGCTTAAAGCTGGGAGAAACTGTTTCTTTTTCTTCCTTTTCTTCATTTTCTATCCAACTCTATATCAGCTAATTGGGGACTCTCTGGATTGAAACAAGTAGGTGTGGGGAGGAGGAGAAACAATAATATGCTGATGGCTCTTATCTGACTGGTAGAGATGTCTTTTGGTTTTGGTACCCTCTTAATGACAAATGTATAATTGGTGGATCCAGCTTTTCAATTTCTAATCAAATTGCAGTTTCCTTGATATTACAACACTTCCTGTGGACAACTTTCTGCTCTCTCCTTAGCCCCCAGACTCCAAGAACTCTGTTCCTCTTTAAACCTTTAGGCGATCCTTTTAAGGTCTTTAAGCTGACCCCAGATAGAGTCTCTTACCTACTGTTCTGTTTGGTCCCTAGGAAATGTACTTGTTATATAGTGCAGATATATGCTGCTTTTCTTTACTTCATTGTCAAAAAATGGCAGTCCCATCTTAGTGTCCTTGAAATTCAGGAAACACAGAGCAACTTGCCCAGTGATGGTTGTAAAACCTTGTTATATTAGTTTTAATAAAGGGGGGAAGCATCCCTTTTCATTCCCAAAAAGATTACTGAAACTAGAAAGCTGAAATCTTCTCTCCCAGCTGAGTTTTTCAACTTCCAGTTTTTATGCAGACCAGAGGGAGCAGAACCCATTTCACATCTTACTATGACTTTAAGAGGTAGATCACCTGCATCTACTAAATAATTCTTGACCTTTGAAGCATCAGCCAAAACTGAGACAAGAAATCTAACTTAACTTTCCATAATATATTATGCCACCAGGAAAAAAAATCAGGTGTCAATTCTTGCCACCACAGCCTATCTACCTGTGTTTTTCTCTTATATAAATATTTACATATGCTAACTCAAATTTCATTTGAGTCTTGATTTATACCTACTTGTCATATGCTTTTGATTATCCCTTTCAATGCAATATATAAGTTGTATGTTATCAGAGCAGATTGCCATATTTTAACTAACAACATTGAATTGATTTTTCTGAGTTTATATATAGAAAATAAGTCTTTGGTATTTGTATTTTCCAAGTATATTGCCTAGTTCCTGTAATATTAAAAAATAAAAATAAAATTTCCTTAGTGTCTATAAGTAGCACTTAACTCTATTTTCTTTTCCTTCAAGACCAGGTTTTTGTAAGCATGTGTGTACCTATATATTGAAATTACTTTCTAGATCAAATGTGGATATACTCCAGCCCAAAATGTTACATCAGAAAACTGAAATTTAAATAATTTTTATGTCTTTATAAATACCTTTCTTGACCAGGAATTCAGTCTGTCCAGTCAGCCAATCCCTAAACACCAAGCCAACAGTAGGCTTTATACTTATTTTTTTGTTCTTTCTCACCCCAAACAAGGTTGACTATTTGGCCCTGGTCAACCAAATATTTTACATTTCTTCTTCTTTGTTTTTTATTTTTTGTATCCTGTAAAAGCTTTCAGCCTCACAGCTCATTGTGCAGTTTTCTGAAGATTCTCTGTTCACACAATGTTATATAAAGTTTTATTGTATCAACTAAATTGTCCTCTTTTATCATTTTAAACAATTTTTTACTAGGTGGCAAAGACACAACCAGGCAATGCACTTGCTGATCCCTTTGAGTTCACTATTTCTTTCATCCTCACCAAGGACCACGGGTAAGTCTTTCTCAGATTTGAGCTTCTCTTCCTTACATGCAGCTCTCTGACCCAAACAGACTTTATTTAAAACTATTTATTTCCCAGGAAGGTCTTGGGGTCATAAAAAGGTTCTAAGTTTTTTAAAGTTTGTAAAACTGTTACGGAGCAAAACGAGGCTTGTTCACATAGTGTCTTGGTGTATGATCTGACAATTAGTGTTGAGAAAAACACATCTTTATATTTAAAATATTCCAAACTTGGGGAAATTGGGAGCACTAATGCTCAGAGCCCTGTTCTCCCATGAGGCCCAGCATTTCCCTTGCTCCCCAAAAGGCTAAAAGCCAAAACCAAACCCAAGAGTTCTCCATTCCGTATCTGTCAGCGCTCTTCTTCAGGAGCAGGGGGATGTTGTCTTCAGCCGCCATATAACAGTCCAGGAAAGCATGTGCCATGTTACACTGGGTCATGGTGAAGTCCAGGAAAGGCACAATTCCTAGGAGGGTGTTCTCTCCATATGTCCCGAGTTCCAAGAGTCTAGATAGGGTCTGGATCTACAAGGAAGAGTGTTGGTGGCTTCAGAGTCAGCTGGAGTGGGCACAACAAAGCAGCAGCGTGCCTGCTGCCTTACTAGCTGAGGCTGCATGGCTGAATCATGACTACAAACTACATAGTTGCTTGCTGCTTCCCATACAGCTGCTACATTATCCTCCTCCTCCTCACATGGCTGATACAACATCTTCCTATGTCATGGCACCCCTCCATCATGCTTTTCCTTCAGGGTTGCCTGCTCTTCCTTTTAAGTCCTGAAAGTCACTTACACCTTTTGTCCTGGGGGCAGCATGGTTATTATCTCACTATCAGCCTGTCATAGGTACGCAAAGTACCTTCAAAGCTGTATTGTCTCCTTCCTCCACCCCCTAAACCATGGGCTGTGGGGAATATCTATACCCCCTTGCAGAACCAATACAAGTTAATAATATTTTCTAAATCTTTTTGGTAATTTGAAACCTTAAAGTTTTACTGAGATAAGTTTAATGATGTATATTATTTAAATATCTAGATTTTTTTCTAAATAAAACAAAATACTGAAATATTAATTACTGAACATAGATTTCCTACTTTTGGTTTCCTTTTACAAAGAAACTAAAGAAATGTGGGTCTATTAATAAACATGTTTTGTGCCCACTGTAAAATTTACTATGAGGAAGAACATATTTCTAGAAATTGTAAAATGCATTTATAAATATGCCAATTCACAGAATACTAGTGTGTCACAGAAATAATAAAATTTCCTTGTCAATTCTATTATAATGAACTCTAATCAGATATTTAACAATGAACATTTCTAAGTGTTTTGTCACTTATAGGAGTTATTGTTCTACTCTGACACTAAGAAATTTGACTAGTTACACTGCTGCCAGATTTCAATGTATCCGACTGTGGGTGCATATTTTACAACCAAAAACGTCTCCACTTGGCATCTGGTTCTGGATAAACTCAGATCTCAAAATTCAATTGCCTGGGCAAAGAAGTAACTGACATGAAGGCAGACTGCTTCCTTTTCTGATTAAAAATGTTTCTTTCCATTATTCCTTTTCTTTCTGACCATTTGTTCCTAATTTTACATTATAAAGGTCTTCATAAGCCTTTTGTGCACCTTCTCTGCCCTGGCCAGAAAAGATAACACCATTCTTTACATTCTCAGGCCATTGCAAAGGAGGGTAATCCAGCCTCTAACAAACAGATGGTCTCTCTCTGACTACATCAACAAAAGATAAAAGAAGAACTTAACTAGTTCCCAAGAATATGAGCCTGACATCATCTCCTGTGAATACTGCATTTAGACACAAAGTAGAAAAATTTTTTTTTCTGGTTTATGGTTCTAACACACTCATTAGGCGAAACTTAATTATTGATTATCCACATGATATAGGAACTCATGGATACTAAGTAGAGGCTTTAAGGATGACAAAAGATATGTTTGCATTTAAAAATTGGGCAATGACTGCATACTCAAAGACAAACTTTTTTTTTTTTTAAATCAAACCTCTTGAATAGTTATGAGGGTAATCCAAAGTGTTGACTGTTGAAATAACTTACTAAGTGCAAGATGGAGCCGTTCCTGCTTGGGATGGCACAGCAGCAAAGTGAAAATTAGGAAACCTTTGCATCTCTGTAAATGCTCTACTTCACCAGAAATGCTGTTTATCCAGTCAGCCAATCCCCAATCACCAAGCCATCTCGGGCTTTATACTTGTTTCTTTATACCTTCTCACCCTAAGCAAGGTTAGCTTTGTGACCTCAGTCAATCAGATATTTTCTTTTATTTCCTTGTTTTTAATTTTTTCCCTGTAAAAGTTTCTTGCTTTCCACTCCCATTTTACAGTTAGCTGGACTTTTGGGAACAGAAATTGTCTGCTTCATGAAGTGTTAAATAAGGGTTGTTCGTATCTTTAAACATTTATAAAGTATGTGTGCTTTAGTTAAATGAATATTCCAAATTATTCGTATGTTTTGTTTGAAATTTCAGTTGGTCTGAGAAGGGATTTGAAAATTGATCGTAGAATTTTATGAAGATGTTACCAAGCTATCTCATATATTCAAACTCTTTTATTTCATATTGCAGATGATTAAATTTCCTGGAGATACAAACTACAAGAAATAATACATTATTATATTTTATGAAAATGTCTATATGTAAGGGAAACCAGTTCCTGTTTTCTTCATATAGTTTTCTAGAAGATAAATTCCCAAATATTCATATTAAAATTGACCTTGTTTAATCAATCATGTCTTATGATTACTATAATTAGTGGGATAATCACATTGCAAGGTATAAAAATTCTGAATCACTATGATGTACAGCAGAAACTATTATAACTAATATAACAGTATATACAAACTATACTTAAATAATTTTTAAAAACTTGCTAAGAGTAATAGTATCTTCTCCCCAATGCACTATGTGCTAAAATAGAGGTTGGTAAACTTTTGCTGTAAAAGGTCAGCTAGTAAGTATATTCAGCACTGCAGGCAAAATAGTTTTCCTCAACTACTTTGCCATGTAGCATGAAAAAAATCATAGACAACAGAGAAACAAATGAACATGGTTCAATAAAAATGACTTATGGGCACTGGAATTTGAAATTTCATATAACTTTTACATGTCATGGAATATATTCATTTGTTGATTTCCCCCCAACCCACTGAATTGGAGGACATATTCACATATATATATCTGAAAGGGGTTAATATCCAAAATTTATAAAGTTTTTACAAAACTCAATGCCACAAAAATAAACAATGCAATTAAAAAATGGGCAAAGGACCTAAATACACAATTCTCCAAAGAAGACATACAGATGGACAACAGGCATGAAAAGATGCTCAACATGACTAATCATCAGAAAAATACAAATTAAAACCACAGTGAGATATCATCTCACACCTGTCAGAATGGCTATTATCAGTAAGTCAACAAACAGAAAGTGCTGGTAAGAGGGAAATCCTTTTGCGCTGGTCGTGGGAATGCAAACTGGTGCCGCCACTGTGGAAAACAGTATGGACATACCTTTAAAAATTAAAAACGGATCATTTTTTTGATCCAGCAAGCCCACTTCTGGGAATATATTTGAAGAGACCCAAAACACTAACTTGAAAGAACATAAGCACCCCTATATTAATTGAAGTATTATTTATAATAATTAAGATATGGAAAAAGCTTGAGTGTCCATGAATAGATGAGTGGATAAAACAACAATGGGACATTTACACAATGAAATACTACTCAGCCATAAAAAAGAAAAAAAATTACTTTTTGCAACAGTATGGATGGATCTGGGCATTACGCTAAGTGTTAAGCCAGTCAGAGAAAGACAAATACTGTGTGATTTTGCTCATATATGGAATCTAATGAACACACTGAACTAACAGGCAGAACAGAGACAGACTCACAGATGGAGAGCAGATGACAACTAGTGGTAGGCGGAGGGATGGGGAGAGGTTAGGGACTGGAGAGACTGAGCAAAATGGAATAAGGACTCATGGTCATGGACAACAGTGTGGTGATTACTGGGGGAAGCAGGGTATAAGGGAACTAAATGGTAATGGGAAAAATACAGTGAAGATTTAATCCAAAAAAATAAAAGACGAAGAAAAATGCAAAGTTGCATTTTTTCTCAGAGAGAAAACTACTGTTCCTTTGAACTTCAGGCTTTATCCTTGGTTGTTATCAAGTGATTCATTTTGTTTATTCAAGATTAAAATATTCTTATTTAACTTACTCAATATTAAAATTATATGTTAGCCTATTTCAGATTTCTCTGCAAATTATTACTTTAATAATTTATTACTGCTTTTCTTACTTTCTTATCTCTTTTCTTTCAACTTTTTATTGAACATACAAGATAACTTATATTTAAAGATAAGACCTTTGAATATTTCCCTTGAATTTTCCATATACAACCATGTAATCTGCAAAAATAAATGTTTTATTTTATCAATCCCAATGTTTATACTTGTTAGGACCTTCAGAACAATGTTTTACAGAAGTAGTATTAACAGATGCTCTTGTCTCATTGGAAGGAAACCTATTCATAAATTCTTCACTAAATGTGATGTTCTACTTTAATTGTACTCTTTACCAGATTAAAAAAGGTCCCTTCTATATAGAGTTTAAAATAAGATTTATGATTAATATTCTTTTTGATATACATACCATAAAGTTTAGTATTTTTGGTGTATGGTTTCATGGATTTAGCATCTATGTATGCTTCCATAACCACTACTACCATAAGAATGCAAAACAGTTCCATAATTCCAAAAATCTTCATTGTGCTCTCTCATTTGTAGTAAAAGCTTTCCTCCATCCAAACCCTGGCAAAAACTAATCTGTTCTTCATTCCTATAGATTTGTCTTTCCAGGATGGATTATATCTATCAGTAAAATATATTTAAAAATTCATCCATATTGTTGTGTGTATTTGTAGTTTGTTCTTTATTCTTATTTAGTTGTATAAATTTGTATAAATATGTACAATTTGTTTATACATTCATGGGTATTTGGGTTGTTTCCATTTTTGGTCAATTATGAATAAAGCCACTATAAACATTCATGTGCAAGTTTTCATGTGAACAAAGGATTTCATTTCCCTAGGGCAAAAACCTAGTAGTGGGATTGTTGGATCATATGGTAAGTGTATATTTAATTTAATGTAAAATTTCCAAACAAAGTTACTGTATCGCTTTGCATTTCCACTAGCAATGAATGAGAGTTCCAGTTGTTTTGCCTCCTTGCTAGCACTTGGTGTATTGCTTAACCGCTTAAAGCATAACATTGCCTTAAAACTATGTAAAGATATGCCACCATGCCCGACTATGCCTCCCTCTCAAGACAACTCACGTCAACTCAGGGCTTATATTAGAATCTGGCCTCAAGTCTGTTCACCCTTGACATTGGATTTTATTATGTACCAGCAACAATTGATGCAAAAAGCCCACAGCAATATTTCTAAAATATTGTTTCAAACCCCAATATTTACCTTGAATCCTACATTTCAGCAAACAATATTCATTGTTTCAAAACTATAAAAAGGCCATTTAAAAAATTACCAAGATGGAAAAATTTTACATCCCTTAAACACATTTAAATGAAATGACTAGTTTGGAAACCAAGAGTATAAACAAAAGATTATGAGAGAAATTATATAGCTTATTCATTAGTTCAGTGAAAAATACTTGCAGAAATAGCAGAACTAAAAGGCAACAGGACCAAAATTTGAACACAATTCATGAATAAAGGTATGTTCATTTTAGAGATTAGAATGAATTGTAAAAATTAAATAACGTTTTTGATATAAAAATTGAGAAGTATTTTCCAAAGTGTAACAAGAAATGGAAAGGCAAGCAGAAATCCTAAAAATAAAAACAAAGCAACAGTCCTGTACAATGCCACCGGTCAAAGATGAATGAAACTAACATGTAGGCAACTTGTAGCGATTAGTGGAATTTACAAAGAAAACCTACTTGACATTGTTTCTAGGAACTGTCTCCTTTGAGTGGCACAGGGCACTAACCGGCAGAGATGAAGCTTCAGCTCCTCTGATCTCAGTCACTGGACATAAACATGCCATATTGACATTTGGTTTTTAAATATAATGTACTAAGCACAGAAAACTTAATTATGGTTATAAATAAAAATTAAGTATTATCAACCAAAGGTAAATAAATGTACATTTGAAGTGCTGTAGGAGGGGATATATGGAGGAGGAGAGGCAGAAGAAGAATAAAAATTCTGACCACTTATTTTTATTATGATAATGAAAATCAGTAGATACCTTTATATTGCTAAGTCATAACATTGTGATTTCACTTTATTGTTTAAAAAAGAGTAGGAATAATAAACTTAATGACATAATTATCAGAAAGGAGGGGCTTAGGAGAGGCATGGGAAATATAAATCAATTAGCCCCTTGTCTATTATTAATATTAAGTTAATGGTTATTGCATGAACTTAATAAAAAAATAATAATCTGAGCAGAACACTTAAATATCTGAAAATAAGTTCCAGAAAATACTAAAACAGAAGAAGAAACTAAATGTAGTTGTCTCTGGATTCTGTAATAAAAATGACAAAATTTAAAGTCTTAACTCATCAAAATATATTCATTAAAGAGGTGCAATTTTTAGTATTTTAAGTATACCATAATAAAGCTAGAAAAATTTTAATATTAAACTATTTTCTATTATATTATTTAAATGCATAAAATCTTATGTGGTAAAAGCAAAAATTATGAGCATATACAATAATAAAAATGACAATTGCTACCAACTAAACAACAACAGAAGTTACGTTCAATTCCAAAGCAGTTGATATCTTTCTAGTAAAAGAAGTTAGGATAGCAAGGTCAATATTGAAAAAAATATCATTAAACTACAGAAGTCATAATACCCCAATAATTTATATTCCTTAAGGTAAGTGCATAACAGAAAATATTATAAAATAAAACATTTGTAATAAAAATTGAATCTGTTCACAACTATACAAAACAAGTATAGGCCTATCTCTTAATGTTGCTTTAATTTATGCATTATGAACTCAGAAATCACTTTACCAGTGAGTATTATTTTTAAATTATTTTTCAGTAAACATGGATGGAGGGTGTGATAGTTGAGGTGTGTGCAGAGATTGGCAGATGCAGCGAATGTTGCAGAAATAACATGCCCTTATTCCCTTACCTTAATTTGGGTTGGAGAAAGAAAACTATGTAAAAATAATAGATACTACTATTTCCCTATGAATTTCTTGTTGGTTAAGAGTCTACAATTCAAATGTATTCATCACTAGAATTGAATAATATTATATTGAGTACTTTATCAAAAATACCTCAGAAAGCATATCCAATGTAGTATTTCTTTAGTAGTTATTTTGTATCATTTGTTATAAAATGTTAATTAAAGAATCCTTTATATATATATATATATTTTTTTAAATTCTCATCTGTGAATATGTTTTTGAATTTACAAAGAAGAAAAGAGAGAGAGAAAAATCAATGTAAGAAAAACATCAATCTGTTGCCTCTCATACAAGCCCCAACCAGGTATCAAACCCATAACCTGGGTATGTGCCCTGACCAGGGATAGAATCTGCAACAAGATAATGCTCCAAACAATTGAGCCACCCAGCCAGGGCCCTTTTACATTCCTTTTATTCTTCCTTTATGAGTCATTTGTTTCCCTTAAAATATCAAAATATGTTAATTTAATAAAAGAACCACAACTAAAGCTGAATGGTGCTGTTTGTAGTGATTAATCTCATTATAATTTTTCAGTAAAAATATTAGCAATTCTGCAAGACTTGGCAGTAAATGTTTTCCAGCAAATGTCCTTAACATTGTAGAATATAATGATAGATTAAAGGAAATTATTTTCTAATTACAGCATGTTGAAGCTATATGGCACCTAACATCTGCCCTATTAAAGTTGTTCTTAGAGGAATTTGCAGTGGGATTTTGTGTATCATTCTTACTTCACCTGACTCTGGAGTTATTTAGTATGTCTCTTGCCATGATAATTACTTTGCACAAAAGTTTTTAGTGTCAAAATGTTATTCCAATATTAATAAATCATCACACTAAATTTTCAATATGAAAAACATTTTATTAAAGAACATATAGAAAATGTTTTTAGTAAATGTGCACCAAGGGCTTGCTATAGCTGGTTTATAGAAAGCTCCATTAGACATATGCATTTTACATATATTTTTATAAAATATATCAATGTAAATGAATTACCTATAGAATAATTACTATACTTACTTTAATACTCAAATTTTCAGTAGACTGGTATAATTTAGAGCAGTAAAGGATTGTTTTAAAAACATTGTTATGACATAAAAAGGTAACTATGCACTTGAAATTTGTAAATATAAATTATTAAATTAGAAAATTTTTCTAAGCACACATTTCTTAACTTTTAATGATGCTAAAATTGAATTTTCTAAAGTGAGTCAGGAGAGAAACTAAATATTTCAAAGTTAAATAAGGTTGAAACTTTAAGTTGAAACTGGTAAAAGTCAAAATAAGATTAAACCAGAAAAAAAATCCTTACTATCATAAAGTCTTCTTTAATTATTTTTTAACACGTCAAAGATCCTCACTTAGCTTTACATTGTCCACTATGTAATTAATTATATGTGATTTTTCACAAAACAGCTTTAACTGACCACTTTCTGAAATAGCTCCACCCAAGAGGAACCACAAGTGAGTCATCTTACCCTGCTTTATTTTTCTCCAAAGTAAATACAGTTGCCTAAAGTTTTAAATAATTATTTGGTTATTTTCTTTCTTGCGCCACTAGAACATAAGATTCATAAGCACAGACATGGTCGTTCTTTAGTTATCACTCCTTGTCATTACCTAGAATAATACCTAGCAACCAGTAGTTAATCTCTTCGATGTCTTGCAGCAGGAATTAATTGTTTGTATTCTTCCTGTGACTTAAGCTTCATTTTAATTAACTGAGTTTAAATATTGTTTTCTATGAATGGTTCTCTGAACTGGTCCCTCATCATATTCCATTGCTTCAGATCTGAAACCCTAGTTCTTCTCTGATTAGTCTTCCATCCAATAACTGTAACCAATTTCACCCAAATTGTTACCTTATAGCTCTGAGCCCAATATTTCAAATCATAGCAAGTTAATGTTTACGACATGCCTAATTGGGTTTTTATATACCAATTTTTTCAAGAGTCTCTGATACCACATTCTTCCAAACTTTCTTTATTCCTTTATTTCTCCTTCATTTATTATGTTTCTACTTAATGTACAATTTTGCTAACATTAATAACTGTGGCAACAATAAAATTGATAATGTTGAACTGTATAATAATGATAATGTACCTATCACCATTTTAAATAATTTTAAGAAGTATTTCTTTAAGTCTACTTGTCCTTTATTGTAGTTATTATTATCAGCTACTTACAAATGAGAAGATTGAGACAGGATCTTAATCAATACTCTGAATCATTTCTCTTAATAAAATGTTCTAACACTTGGGATGCAATTATCTTCACTGCTTGTTCATTCATTCTCCAAGAGTGACACCTCTGTCGTATGACCAAGCAGGTGTCATATCTTACTTAGTCCTGTTTCCTTTCTGACTTGCTCCTGGCCCTCTTCCCCCACCTGATTACTTCAATCATATCCTAAAAATATAAAAATCTTAAAATTAACCAATGGTAAGTTCAAATGAACTTGGAAAATAGGGATGTACAATGTTTTCTCTATATAATTCATTAAAATATAAATCAAAAGAAATACAAGTGAAAGAAAAGTAATTAAAATTTCTCAACTTCTAGAGAGCATACTGGAAATATTTTTGGAACCTATACTAGCATATAATCTGAACTTCTTATGTTAAAATCCATATATAGTTTTAAAATGTTTGCCTTTGTAAAAAAAGTCCCTTTTAAAGTTTTTAGTATCTGTCTTTTTCTTTCCTGCCCACCACTATTCTTGCTATCAAGCACTTCAACAATCAAAAGAAATTGTTTTATTTTTTTTAATTTTTATCCAATAAGAATGTGCTCAATATGGATGCTCACAATACTTAAATCATATTTTTGGTCTCAAATCTGGAAACAGGATGAATTTTTAAAATTAAAATATCATCACACATTTCTCAATTACTGTGTACTTTTTTCTTTTCTAACTTCAGTTTAATTTTTAGTTTTCTGAAGATTAATTTCTCTTCCAGAATATATTCACTTTGATATTGATATTCTATATATAATTTAAATAAGATTCTTTCTTTCTTTCTTTTTCTTTTCCTCATTTTTCTTTTGGCAGACAATGCATGAAGTTCCACTAAACAGACAGGAATCCATGAAGGGATAAATAAATAATGCTGTGTTTGGATCAACAAATTGGTGTGTGGGGTCTGGATATGAAAGTAAATTTGCCTTCCTGGTTTTGGTTTCATATCCCAATAAAAAGAATGAGGGAATTGAGAATTAAAAAGAAAACTCTCAGATTTGTATCTTTACACCAAAAACAGTCTAAATCTAAGAAAAGAAAAAGGAAAAATGCAAGTGGGGAAATATCTGCAGATGCCTAGCTTTGTCTAAGGATAAACAATGTAAAATGCTACAAATACTCAAATATTCTCATGAATATGCTGTGGAATGTTTCTGATAAGTGAGGGTTAATACTTTCAGCCTGAATAAAGTAACATTGCCAATGAGAAGTTTATAATAGTAGAATGAAACACCAACTGCGTATACTCTATGTGCCTGGGTCCCCTTATCTGTCTTCTAGCTTTACCCCATCTCTGTTTTGGGAATAATGTTGGTTGATGCAAGATGAGCTCTCCTATTCAATTACATGTAGTGATTAAAAGAACATTTTTCAATACTATGGAAACTAGATGGAAGTGCCACACAGCTAAAGGGAATAGGAGTGTAATAATTTTCACAGAAATAACCCAAACCAGAATGGCACCATGAAAAGGATGAAAACTTTGATGGAAAGCCATTGTCTCTGAAATCTAAGAACCTAGATGCTTAGGTTTATTAAGGCCTCAGAGCAGATCTGCAATGGTTTGGGGAAGAAATGTTACAAAACCAATTAGAGATCAATTTTGAGCTTGCAGAATGGAAGAAATGAATGCAAGATAAATGTTATTTGACAAATGAAGGTCATATTGTTAATGGAAAAAAATTTAAAGAAAAGTCAGAAACATATAGTAGCAGAAATAAAAAGGAGTAAAAAATGAAATAAAAAAATAAAAAGGGAAAATTAAGAGGCAGACCACAAATGTGAAAGGAAAAAATCAATCCAGCATTGAATAATTGCTTCTTTGAAAAAGAGAAAAAGAAACAAAACTTAAAGGAGGGGATTGACTGTGGCAGAAGGAGTGGTGGTGTGGAGGGAGAAATGGGGGAAAAAGTGGAACAATTATAATTAAAAAAAACAATACATTATATATATATATATATACACAGAAGAATTATCATTAAAGAAAACATAATTTGAATCAAGAAAAGCTTGAATATTTAGATTGAAAGAAGACAAATAAACTCTAAGGAAACATGATTCAAATATATTAATACCAACATAGATTTTTAAAAAATTTTCTAGATCATCACTAAAGAATTCTCTGAGCATCCAGACAAGAAAATACAAACACACGGGGAAAAGCCTATAAAGAAAAAGACCAGGCTCAATTTAGATTTCACCAAGGCAACAATCAATGATAGAACACAATGGAGAAAATTTTTAATATTTCAGGAAAAGAAAATTTTCACAGATATTATTTTCAGTTAAACCCCCATTCAATATTAAAACAGAAGATATATTTAAATATGCAAACTTGAATGAATTAGATCCACACCATGCATTGTTGAGAAGAATTAGCAGAAAAAATCAGACAATAAAAAAAAAGACACAATTAATAATGGTGTGTGTAACAACCAGTAGAGAGAAAAGTTCTAAGCACATCAATTTGTTTGAACATACTGAGAAATTAAATAGTCTCATAACATAATTTTTCTGTACTATATATATGTATATACATATATTCTCCTTTATCTTATGTTTGTGCACAGAGGAATAATACAAGTGAGAAAAATATGTCATGATAATTAGTGGTGAAACACATAAACCCCTCATTAACATAGGAACAAGATCAGTTGATGACCATTCTTGGTTTGATTATTTAACATTATAGAAGTGTTATCCAATTCTCTGACTAAACTGATAATGTAATAAACATTGGAAAAGATAAAAATATTATTGCAATAGATATAAACTGAAATATGTATAATTGACTTAAAACATTTTTGACTTTGCACACCCTTTTTCCTGCTGAGAGGCATTTCGTCTTTTACTTTTTTTTAAATTAAATCTTTTATTTTTATTTTTATTGTATGACAGTTGTTCTAATTTTTCCCCCTTTGCCCTCCTCTGCCTATTTAACCACCCACTCCCACAATCAATTCCAACACTGTTGTCCATGTCTGTGGGTCATTTATACATGTTCTTTTTCTAGTTCCTTCCCCTTCTTTCCACCTTAGTCTCTCCTCTCTCCTCCCTTCTGGTTACTGTCAGTCTGCTCCATGTTTCCATGCCTATGGTTCTGTTTTGTTCATTAGTTTATTTTGTTCATTAGATTTCTCTTATTGGTGAGATCATATTATGTTTTTGTCTTTCATTGACTGGCTTATTTCACTTAGTATAATATTCTCCAGTTCCATCCATGCTGTCACAAAGGTAGGAGTTCCCTCTTTCTTTCTGCTGCATAGTATTCCATTGTGTAAATGTACCACAGTTATTTTGATCCAGTCACTTACTAATGGGCACTTAGGCTGTTTCCAGCACTTGGCTTTTGTAAATACGCAGCTATGAAAATAGGGGTGCATAGGTTCTTTCGAATTGGTGATTTGGAATTCTTAAAATATATTCCCAGCAGGAAAATCACTGGGTCAAAAGACAGTTCCAGTTTTAGTTTCTTTTGAAAATCCAATACTGTTTTTCACAGTGGCCGCACCAGTCTGCATTCCCACCAACAGAGCAGTAGGGTTCCCGTTTCTCCACATTCTCACCAGCACTGTTGTTTGTTGATTTATTGATGATGGCCATTCTGATAGGTGTGAGGTAATATCTCATTGTGGTTTTTTAAATTTATTTTTATTTTTTTATTATTGATCATGCTGTTACAGTTGTCCCAATTTCTTTCCCCCCTGCTCCCCACCTCTCTTCAGTTGTCCCACCCCCCCCAATTAGTCCATGCCCATTGGTTGTGCATATAGTTCTTCTCAACATCTTCCTGTCTACTGCACTCCCTCCTACTATGCTTCTTAATTCCTGCATTATCTCTCTCCCTTTTACCCCTTCCCCCTCCCTGCTGACCTCCCACCAATATGTTTCTTGTACCTATAATTCTTTCTCCCCTCTCATTGCCTACTTAGTTTGCCTTTGTTTTGATTCCCTAGCTTCTGCTGTTGGTTGTTGTGATATAGTTTTCACTTCAATTTTCATAGTTTTGATCCTCCTTCTTCTAAACCAGTCCCTTTAACATCTTATATAACAGTGGTTTGGATCTAACAAACTCCTTCTGCTTTACTTTGTCCTGGAAACACTTTCTCTGCTCTTCTATCCTGAATGACAGCTTCACTGGGTAGAGTAATCGTGGTTGTAGGTTTTGGATTTTCATTACTTTGACTATTTCTTGCCAGTCCCTTCTTGCCTGTAAAGTCTCCTTTGAGAAACCCGCTGATAGTCTAATTGGGACCCTTTGCACATGATTCTTCTCCTTTCTTTTATTGTTTTTAAGATTCTCTCTATATCTTTAATTTTTGACATTTTGATGATAATGTGTCTTGGTATGGTCCTCCCTGGGTCCAACCTATCCGAACTCTCTGTGCTTCCTGGACCTGTAAGTTCATTTCCTTCCCTAAGTTAGGGAAGTTTTGCTTCATTATTTTTTCACATAATTTTTCAATATCTAGTTCTTCTTCTTCACCCTCTGGCAATCCAATAATTCGAATGTATGATCACTTATAGCTGCCCCAGATGTTTCTGAGCCTCTCATCATATTTCTCACTTTTTGTTTCCTCTTTCTGCACTGGTTGACTGTTTGTTCCCTCCCTATGTTCCGATTTGTTAATTTGATCCATGGCTTTCCCTTCCTTACTACTTGTCTTGTATGTATTTTTGTTCATTTCAGCAGGACTAGCCTTCATTCCTTCCCTGTCTTGATTAAGTCCCACTGTTAGGTCTATAAGCTGACTTATGACTATAGCTCTGAACTGAGCCTCAGAAAGATTCGCTATTTGTTCATCAGTCAAGGCTTTTATTTGCTTTTTTGTTAGCTGTGTGGTTGGCATTTCAATCATTAATTCTGCCATTCTGACCAGTTTGTTTATCTTTCCTTCTTGGGTGGGGCGCTGTCACACCCCCTATGCTATAATAGGCGGAGCTCCATTTGCTCATCATAACCTGGCGACCTTTCTCACCACCCTGTGGCGCTTTGCATGGGGGCGGGGGTCCAAGATGGATTCCTGCTGTTACTCTCCACTGAGGAACAGGGCTGCCTCCCAATGGGGTCTGCCTTCCCGGGTGTTGGAATAGCAAGCTGATGGATCTGGTCTGCAGCCGGGGCCAGTTCCCAGGCGCTTCTCTCCTCCCTGCAAATACAGGTGTCTGCTTACTGGGTTCCGCTGTTCGCTGCTGTGGCTGCCACCTCCAGCACAGTTTGATCTTTCTCAGCTGCAGTTTCACCCCTCCTACCTGTCTGGATGAGCACCACTTGTTTATGACTTCATACGTTGGACTTCCATGTAGCTTTATTTTCAGTAACTTCTTATTATTTTTAGTTTTGCAGTAGTTGTAATCCTTCTTAGTTGTAGAGGGAGACAGAGTGTGTCAGTCTATGCCTCCATCTTGGCCGGAAGCCTCATTATGGTTTTAATTTGCATCTCTGATGGCCAGTGATGTTGACTATCTCTTCAAATGTCTATGGGTCATTGTATGTCCTTCTTGGAGAAGAGTCTATTCAGATTCTTCAGCAATTTTTTAATTGGATTGTTTGTCTTCCTGGTTTTGAGTCATATGAGGTGTGGTTTTTTTTAAAGATTTTATTTATTTACTTTTAGAGAGAGGTGAAAAGAGAGTGAAAGTGTGTCTGAGAAACATTAATATGTGGTTGCCTCTTGTGCGCCCTCAACTGGGGACCTGACCACAACCTAAGCATGTGTTCTGGCTGGGAATTGAACCTGCAACCCTTTGGTTCACAGGCTGGTGCTCAATCCACTGAGCTATACCAGCCAGGGCTAAGTTCTTAGTATATTTTGGGAGTCAAACCCTCATCCAATGTATCATTGGCAAATATGTTCCATACAGTTGACTCGTTTTTTATTTTGATGATGATTTCTTTAGCCATGCAGAAGCTTTTTAGTTTGATGCAGTCCCATTGGTTTATTTTTTTTCTTTATTTCCCTTGCCCTAGGAGATATATCAGCAAAAATATTGTTAAGTGGGATATCTGAAATTTTCTCGCCTATTTTTTCCTCTGGGACTTTTATGGTGTCACAATTTGTATTTAAGTATTTTATTCATTTTGAGTTTATTCTGGTGTATGGTGTAAGTCGGTAGTTTAGCTTCATTTTTTTTTTTTGCATGTTCCCATCAAGAGTTCCCAACACCATTTATTAAAGAGGCCATCTTTATCCTATTGTATGTCCATGCCCTCTTTGTCAAATATTTGTTGACTGTAGAAACTTGGGTTTATTTCTGGATTCTCTACTCTATTCCATTAATCTATTTGTCTGTTCTTATGCCAGTATCAGACTCTTTTATTACAGTGACCTTGTAGCACAGTTTGATGTCAAGGATTGTGATACCTCCTACTTTGTTCTTCTTTCTCAAGACTGCTGATGTTATTCAGGATCTTTTTGGGTTCCATATAAATTTTTGAAATGTTTTTTCTAGATCTGTGAAGTATGCCATTGGTAGTTAATAAGAATTGTTTTGAATCTATAAGTTGCTTTGGGTAGTATGGTCACTTTAATGATGTTAATTCTTCCAATGCATGAACACAGTATATGCTTCCATTTACTTGTATCTCTCTTAATTTCTTTCTTCAGTGTTCTATAGTTTTTTTTAAGTACAGGTGTTTTCCTTCCTTGGTTAAATTTATTCCTAGGTACTTAATTTTTCTTGTTGCTACAGTAAATAGGGTTTTATTTCTTAGTTTCTCTTTCTGATATTTTCTGTACAAAAATGCCATCAATTTCTGAATATTGACTTTGTATAATGCTATTTTTCCACATTCACTTATTAGGTTAAGTAGTTTTTGGTGGAGACTATATTGTTTTCTATGTACATTATTATGTCACCTGCCAATAATAATAGTTTTACTTTCTCATTTCCAATTTGGATGCCTTTTATTTATTTTTCCTATTTGATTGCTGTAGCTAGAACTTCTAAGACTATGTTGAATAAAAGTGGTAAAAATGGACACCCTTGTCTTGTTCCTGATCTTAAGGGAAACTCTTTTAGTTTTTGCCTGTTGAATATAATGTTGGCTGTAGGTTTTGCATATATAATTTTTATTGGAGATATGTTCCCTCTATTCCCACTTTGCTGAGTGTTTCTATCATAAATGGGTACTGGATTTTACGAAATGCTTTTTCAGCATCTATCGATAATGTGATTTTTGTTCTTTGCAAGACAAAACTGGTTTAGATTTCCTATGGCTTGATATCAACTGAACACAGAAAAGAGAGTAACCAGAAAGTTATCTTCTTAGGTGAGTAGTTGGCCTCATAATGTTAAGGTCTTTTTTCAGGTTACTCTAGCAGTGTCAGTGTAGACCATTTACACTTTAGTGTATCGTTTGCTTTGTTTATATTGATTTATTTTGTCTGTTCTGTTCTTCTGTGTGTGTTTTTTAACCTCAGAATTTTAATTATTCTATCACATGATTGTTTTATTTGTTAACTACAGAAACAATTGTAAACCAATAATGTCACTTATATTCAATGTTATAATGAAGATAATTGACCTAATTTTGTTTTTTCAGGAACAAATTGTTGTTTTGAGTCAAAGGTAGACTAGATGGGCACATGGATAGTCATATTCCTGTGGAAACTAAGATAATAAAATAAAAAATAATTGAGTAAAGTAGTTAGTTATGTATTTAATTATTAGACAAAAATTTAATTTTGCCCCATCAAAAAATATTTTAGGAAATATAATGGAGGAAATATTTGCAATAATAACAATGAAAAAAGAATACCATGTCTGTAAGGAATTTTATACTAATGGTGAAATTAAAACCTTTGAGAGATAGTGTCATGAATAATGTGATGAGCTGTCTGGATACCCCTTTCAGGGCTAGCACATCAATTTCACTTGAAGCTAAAAATATCAGCAGTGGAATGTTCACACCATTGCCTCTCACTGGGACTTGCTCTGGACCACAGGCAATGTCTTCCCAAGGATACAGCTCCTTCCAGAGGTCTGCCCACAGTCACTGACTATGAAGAAGAGAAAATAAATGTTTTCATCAAATCTTTTAGGATCCCTGGCTGGGTCTAGAAATTAAAATGACAAAGCTAGATTAATAGAAGAAAAGCAATGAAATTTTATTGAATTTTTATGTGTTCATAGGAGCCTTCACGAGAGTATAAAGACCTAAAGAAGTGATTAAAGCAGGAAGTTGTTTATACCTTTTAGAGAAAGTAAATAAATAAATAAATAAATAAATGTGAGAAGAATTATTAAGATAGGTTTAGACAAGGGGTAGTAAGCTGTGAAGTAACTAGAAAAATAAAGGTTATTTTAACAATGTTTGTGTATATATATTTCTTGGCCCTAAATTCTCTATCTGTAATGATAAAGATGTTCTCCTTCTTCCTGCTATAGGGTGCCTACCTTTGACATGGAAAATATGTCTACTGCTTTCAGGAAAGAAGAGCAAGAGTAGGGAGAGGTCAATGTGACCTTCCTTCTTCTGTTGTGTTCTCAAAATCCTTCAGCTTAAGCTACGCAATAGGACATATTTGGGGAGGGGTGTCCTGAACCCCATCAACTGGCTTATGCAAGGATATAAAGACCTTGTCCTTGTGCCTCAATTTGAGACATTTATGAAGGACCATCCCAACACCATAACACCTCATAGAATTAGTTGTGGCCTTAATGAGAAATTTATTGTAAGTCAGTTTTTTCTTCAGCCCAAGCCTGCTTTTCTTTCACATATTTTCTATTGCTCTCTTAAGTGTACTTGAGGTTGGCATTTCCTTGTGCTCTTCAGTTGAAACTATGAGTATAAATAGAGGAAGAAGTGGCTTTACTTACAGGTGTTTACAGGTAGTCCTGCCTTAGCATCTTTTGAGCTTACCAGAAGATTCGTTTATTCATAGGTTATCACATGCTTGTCTAGGTCAATAAGGTACTTTACTCTTTTCCCATTTTGCCACTTATCCTTCATTAAGGAAACCTTCATAAGGTAATACAGGATCCCAAGTACCACCCTGAATTCCAAACATATATGAGTGAGTGTATGTAGATAAGTGTAACTTAGATGTGTTTAGAGTCTTGGACATTTCAGAGTCTCTATTCCTTTAATGTCCAAATAAAATAACTTCTACATATGTCTGAAAAGATCTGGGAAGTGTTTATATGAGACATATTTTCTAAGTCAGAAATAAGAATTTTACTGCTGGAGCCGAGATGAGAAAGTGATACATTCTGCTTTGGGAATGAATAGTAAATCACAAAAGGAAACATACATTTGATCCTGAAGGAAGGTAGAAAAATAAGCAAACTTTCACATTGGCTTTTAGGCTAGAAACTTTGGACAGTTTACCATCTCATGGGCAAATGGCAAACTGCACTCTTTTTTTTTTTTTTTTTTTTTCAGATTTAATGTGTTTTATTGATTAAAATATTACATTTGTGCCACTTTCCCTTCCCTCTGCTCCCCTCCACCTGGTGGCCCCCTCCCTCCAGTTGTCCCCCCCTTTTAGATTATGTCCATTAGTTGTGCATACAGTTCCTCCCAACCTCTCTCCGTCTATTCCATTCCCTCCTACCATGATCCCCAATTCCTATATCATCTCCCTCCCTCTCCCCACTCCCCCTCCCTGTTGACCTCCCCCCACTATGCTTCCCGTACCCACAGTTCCTTTTCCACTCTCGTTGCCTGTTTCGTTTGCCTTTGTTTCATCTCCCTAGCTTCTGTTTTTTAAACCAGTCCCTTTAACTTCTCATATAACAGTGGTTTGGATCTAATGAACTCTTTCAGTTTTATTTTGTCCTGGAAACACTTTCTCTGTCCTTCTATTCTGAATGACAATTTCGCTGGATAGAGTATTCGTGGTTGTAGGTTTTGGATTTTCATTACTTTGAATATTTCTTGCCAGTCCCTTCTTGCTTGTAGGGTTTCCCTTGAGAAGTCAGCTGATAGTCTAATTGGGACCCCTTTGTACATAATTCTTTTCTTCTCTCTTGCTGCTTTTAAGATTCTCTCTTTATCTTTAATTTTTGACATTTTGATTATAATGTGTCTTGGAGTGGTTCTCCCTGGGTCCAGTCTCTTGGGAACTCTCCTTGCTTCCTGGACCTGCAAGTCTATTCCCTTCCCCAAGTCTGGGAAGTTCTCCTTTATTATATTTTCACTCAATTTTTCAAGTTCTAGTTCATCTTCCTCATTCTCTGGCAAACCAATGATTCTTATGTTGGGCCTTTTATAGCTGTCCCAGAGGTTTCTGATCCTCTCATTGTTGCTTCCTATTTCCTCTCGCTGCATTGGTTGACTGCTTGTTCCTTCTCCATATTCCAGTTTGTTGAAATGAACTCTGGATTCCTCACCATCTGTCTCGTACGTGGTTTTGTTCCTTTCGTTATGAAAGTTTTTCGCTTCTTTCATATCTTTTTCCTGCTCTTTTGTGAATTCTGTAAGCCACCTGATAACAATGGCCCAGAACTGAGCCTCTGACAGGTTTCTTATCTGTTCATCTGTCAGGTTCTCTATCTGCTGCCTGGTGAGCTGCACCACCGGGATCTCTATATTTGTCTGCCACATTTTGACAGATGCGTTTTGTTTTCCTGGGCTGGCTGTCGGGGGCGGTGCCTGTGTAAGCGTCACAAATCAGCGACCTGCCGGCGCCTGCCTGTCCGCGACCTATTTCGCAGCCCTGTGGTGCTTTCTGTGGGGGCGGGGGTCCAAGATGGATTCACACAGTTATTCAGCTAGGAGACCGGGATCCGTCCTCCTGCCCCCCTGGGCCTCACTGTTCAAGGCGATGCTGCGGCTGCTCCCCAGCGCCGGAGTCGGGCACCGGCAGGGGCTTGATTGGAGTCGCGCCAGGGGCTTGATTGCCTCCGGGCTTTTTCGCCGCCCCGCCCCGCCGCTCCGCAAACAGCTTTGCCTTCTTTAACTCTTACCTGCCCAAATGGCACCGCTGGTTTATAACTTCATATGTTGGGCTTCCGTGTAGCTTTATTTTCTGGAATTTCTAGTTATCCTTTGTTTTGAAGTAGTTGTATTCCTCTCTGGTTGTAGAGGGAGACCTAGCGTGTCCGTCTAAGCCTCCATCTTGGCCGGAAGTCCGGCAAACTGCACTCTTACTTCCAATTCCAGAAAACTATACTTTTTTTATAGTATGGAGAACATGTTGTGTGGAAACATTTTTTAAGCTTAACTTTTAAATTGGATTATATATAATCAAGATATATGAAAAATATATTTATGAGTTATCACTAATTTTATTTTTTTTATATGTAAAAGGGAGACAATATGTAACCTTTCTACATTATACCATTAATTCATGGATCAAATAAGAAATAAGGAAATGCATGTAAAAGTATTTTGAGGAATGTACAGTCTTATGAAAATTCAAAGCATTATAATTATTATTGTTGTTACTGATTTAAATATTTATTATTATGACACTACTGCTATTTCATAATATTTGTAACCTACTGCAAAAGCTAAAGAAATCAATTATTTAGAAAAAAAGAAGAGAAAACCCTGAAGAATGTTAGATCCTTGAGAATTAAAATAGTCTTATTTCTCTATGTATTATATCATGGATTAGAATACATTAGCCCTTGATTGGTTACTGTATTAGTCAGGTTTCTCCAGGAAAACATAAACAATGGAATATATATGAAACATTATTGTGAGAAATTGACTCACTTGATTATGGAGGCTAAGTAGTCTCATAATCTGTTGTCTGCAAATGGACTCTGAGGAAAGCCAATGATGTAATTCAACCTGAGTCAAAAGGCCTGAGAACCAGTGGAACTGATGCAGAATGAGAGAAGATGAAATGAGATGTCATCAATCCATGAGGCAGAAAATTTTCCCTTTCCTCTGCCTTTTTGTTCTCTTCAGGAGGTAACTGACTTTACAGAGTACACCAATTCAAATGATAATTTCCTGCAGAAACACTCTCATGGACACACCCAGAAACAATGTTTAATCTGGGTATCCTTGGCACAATCAAGTTGACATATATGATATAATCAACTATTACAGTTAAAATACTAACATATCAGACAGATAGATAATTCAATAGATGGATAGATAAATGTTATGTAATTGATATAATATAAAACAAAAATTAAAATATTAATATATAATATAATAATATATTTAACAAAATTAAGTTATCTAATTTTATTTTTAAAATTTTATTAATGATTATAAAATATTTGTTTAAATAGATTGTTTTAAAGGTGGTATGAATATATGTAATATGTATATATGAGTATGCTTTATAGACTGCTACATTTAACAGATGTTTTTAAGAGTATTTTAGATCTTTAATGCACTGTAGTTCCTCCGTCCACAGTGAACATTATGATTTATAACATATTTTAAAATGTATTTTAATTGGAGTAACAATAAGTGATTGAAAAAAATCAGATCAGCCTGCAGTATATTATTTTATTTCTCTTAATGAAAATACAGGAACCAAAGCATACTAAGGCTTCATAACTAACGTTAAATCATACATATTAAATTTATATTGTATAAGTGTAAAAAATTTAAATGTGTCTCTAGGTGAGATTTCAAAGAATAAATGACATCAATTTTTTAATAAATACATATTGAAGACCCACTACAAGCCTGGTACTGTGCTAGACATTGGGAACACACTCGTTGCAAAGAAAAAAAAATGCAGTTGTATCACATGCATTCATGAAACTTGTATGCTACTGCAACAAAATAATAATATAAATGATGCAATTTAAATCGAGTAGATAGTTGTCTAAAAGAATATGCTAATGAATACCATCCTGGATAATTTAATTTGTAATGGTTCATCTTCATAAAGCATTCTGTGTAACAGGTTGACTTTATCTATTTACAATAGAAAAAAATGATGGTAAAGTTATTAATTGCTTATTAATAAAAATATTCCAAAGAATTTACCTTTGCATCTTTAAATGACAGTAATTAACCTGCGTTATGACTTGGTTATGCTTGCTACCTCTAGGTTGAGAGCAATACAGATAGTGCTTTTGTCTTAGCATGAAGCCTGTTTGGGGGGACCTGATTCATGGGTCCCTTTATTCTATGACTTGTTATGTACATCACGCCAATAGTTCCTGTAAGATTTGTGTGTTGGTTTTTCAGCTGTGGTCTCTCTGCCACATACTTCCACACTTCCACTCTTCTTTGCAGTGCTAGGGCTGGGATTCTGCAAACCACATTTCTCTTTCAACACATCATTCATTCCCTGATGGGTTTTGCTCATATGGTTCACTAGAGGGAGACTGGTAAGGAAGAGGAACAAGTGGGACTTACTCTGTTTATTCATTGTTCCTATCAGCATCGTGTTAACATCAGTTCCTCACTTTGCTCCAAATGGTTTGTCTAGTTTTCGATGCTTTTTCAACTCTCTGGGGACTTCATGGCCTTCAGAGACCAGCTGGGCAGCTCTCCTTCTCAAATATTTCCAGTTTCTGAGTTGCCAGCCCCAGGTTAATTGTGTCTCATCTTCAGAGGTCTGAGCTCTCCTTTGAGGGACCTTCCTACAAGTTTCTAGCCTCTAAAAAACACCCACCTTGCCCCTTAAAAAAAAAAAAAAAAAAGAAACCTCAGGACAGCACTGTTCCCCTTAAATAGCATTCCTATTATGCCCGTGCTTCCCTCTCTGCCTCTCTGTCCTCCAATTGCTCTTTAATTTCTTATATGAATTTTTCTGGTTTAAAATAATTGGTATGGTTTCTGTTTTCTGTCTGGATCCCAACTGATGATGTATTATCTGTGTATTAGTTTGTTAGTAGTGACCAGCACGTTGCAATAAGGATGGGGTTAGGATATAGTAGGGCAATTCATTATGTAGCCTAGGAAATGTCTGAGGATTTATTTTATTTTTGTACTAGAGAAAATCATTTAGAAGAGTCTTTCTGTCTAGAAATCTGTTGCTTAGCAGTGAGAGCAGGTATACAGGTAATTTTCTAGAACATTCATCATATATATAAGATGCATATCTGAATTCTAGAATTAGCAGTATATACAAGCAGCAGTGAATTGGAAAACTATAACTGTCAGACCTAGGGAATTGTGGTTGGTGATGTTTCTACATTTTAATGTGTAAACTCTGAGCAATTGCAGATATTGGGAAGTCTTTTCGATCCTTTACAAAGATGCTGTTTGTCAAATCACCTGAGAAAACCTGGCCTGAGGCTTTGGAGGCAGTGAAAGGTTGACACAAAACCAGTTGACAAAAGTAGATATTTTAAACAGGATAAAACAGGAGTTTTTGTAAGGGATTATTTAATACTTTAAAGATAAATCTCTAAATACTTGTCTATGTGATTGAGTAGCTGCATTTATCTGTTATTGCAATTGAATTAAAAATATATATTGAATTCTACTTATGGCAGTCACGGGGCAAGTCACCAGACTTACAAAAGCAAAAACAAACAAACAAACAAAGAAAACCCTTATTTTTTAAATGAAGAAGCTATGAATACATTCTACGAGTGTGTACACAGTATGTGTGGGGATAGTATTTAACAACATATAATGTTCAGAAATATTACATAGAAATTGGTGGTTAATTAACTGTGTCTCTTTGGGGAAAAGGGGCCTGTCACCTGTCACAGATGAAACCCCAGGATAAGGGGATTTAGTTAAATTGAGTCTCTTTGTCTTGAGCCTAGAACCTTCAATGAACTGAAAAAGTTTATCAAGTAAATGAATGGAAAGAGCATAATGAGAAAAGAAAATTTTATACAAGGTGTTCTGGATGCAAACTAGGGGATATCATGCCCCAGGAAGGGAGAAATTGGGTCTAGTTTAGAGATAATCTAAAATTAAAAGTTATTTGAAATATGACAAGAACTTATTGAAAGTTAAAAGTATACGAGAAAAATAAATCATAATATTGTCTTTATGGAAACACAAAGGTGGAGGTAACAAGAGAGGTCACAAGACTAGATGAAGAGTCCAGGCGAAAGATGAAAAGAAACTGAGGAGATGTTAGCACAGACGGTGAAGTGAGGGCAATTTGGAGAGGGAATTCCCAATCACCCATGGAAATGGCTGTGAAAGTGAAGTCAGTAAAAGGTAAGTGTGTGGAAGGCACAACCATTCTCTGGTTTGTATAAATGGGTGCCATCAATCAAAGTAGAAAATTTAATGGAAGGTTCAATTTTGGAGGAACGAGAGGAGAAAGATCATTTTAGTACTCAGTGTATTGCGTTTGTGGGTCCCGTAGTCCATATGCAGAAACACTCCAAGCAATCATGAACTGTTATTCATATAAGGGTGTGAAGACTTGCAGCTTGGAATATAGACCGGGGCGTTCAATGCATATTTAATTGTGTTTAAACTAAACAACTTAACAAGGATTACTAGGAACACAGATAGAGCCAAGAAAGAAGAATATTAAGCATAGCAATCCAGTAAAAGCCAATGTTTAAAATCTGCCCAGAGCACTCGTTCTACACTGTGAATTTTTTATTAACATTATAAACATCAGAGTCAAAAAAATACCATGATTAAATAAATGGTGACATATCTCTGTAATAAATTTCCACATAGAATAAAACTTATTTTTAAAATACCATAGTGTTCACTCAAAGAGTAGAAAACAAAGATTTTTTTGTGGAAAAAATACAATTATTTTTATTTACTTGAGTGGCTTACTATTCATGTCTAATTGCTGTTCAGTATAATATTGTTAATGTAATTTTACATATTAACTTTGGTGTATCTTTTCATTCATTTTAACACTTAATTCTGTATGTGTGTATACTATGTAGTATTTATAATTTTGTGCTCACTTAACATGAAAATATACTCACAACTTTTAATAAATTTTAATGGCAACATTAACCAGAATCTGTGGACTTTATTCCCATATGTAAACTATATGTGTAGAGTTAGATATACACATAGGTGTAGATAGATCAAATATACACACACACACACATACACATATGTGTAAGTATATATGTATACAGATATATAATATCATAACAAGAGTCTTATTCAATTGTAATATTTTTATTTTTTTATTTTATTGTTTATGCTATTACAGTTATTTCCACTTTTTTTCCTTTCCCCCACCTCCACACAACTCCACACTCCCCCCTCCCCGAGTCAATCCCTGTATTGTTGTCCATGCCCATGGATTATGCATATATGTTCTTGATTTAACCCTTTACCATCTATCATCCCACCCCTCCTCTCCTCTGGCAGCTGTGAGTTTGTTCCATGTATCCATGCTCTCTTTATATTTTGTTAGATAGTTTGTGTTCATTAGATTCCTCTTAGAAGTGAGATCATATGCTGTTTGTCTTTCATTGATGGGCTTATTTCACTTAGCATAACAGTCTCCAGACCATCCATATTGTCACAAAAATTAAGAATCCCTTCTTATTTACTGCTGCATAGTAATTCATTGTGTAAATACCTCAGCTTTTTTATCTGCTCACCTACTGATGGGCACTTAGACTGTTCCAGAACTTGGTTATTGTAAATAATGCTGCTATGAACATAGGGGTGCATATATTCTTTTGATTTGATGTTTTGGAATTCTTTGGATATATTCTCAGCAGCAGAATGCTGGGTCAATGGCAGTTCCATTCTTAATTTTCTGAGGAAGCTCTATACTGTTTTTCACAGTAGTTTCACAAGTCTGCATCCCCACCAAGAGTGCACTAGGGTCTCCTTTTCTCTACATTCTTACAAACACTTGTTGCTTGTTGATTTATTGATGGTAGTCATTCTGGCAGGTATAAGGTGACATTTCATTGTGGTTTTAATTTGCATTGCTCTGATGACTAGTGATGTATGTGAAACCAAGAAAGACCCCAAGTGGCCTCAGCAATCTGGAGAAAGAAGAACAAAGTTGGAGGAATCACAATATCTGATCTCAAACTATATTAAAAGGCCACTGTAATAAAAAATAATCCGGTACTGCTATAAGAACAGCCACATAGATCAATTGAACAGAACAGAGAGTTCAGGAATAAACCCACATCTTTATGGTCAATTAATATTTGACAGAAGAGGAAAGAACATAATACAGAGTAAAGACAATCTCTTTAATAAATGGTGTTGGAGAACTGGACTGGTACTTGCAAAAAAATAAAGTGAAACTAGACCACCAGCTTACAACATACACTAGAATAAACTCAAAATGGATAAAAGACTTAAACATACATTGTGATACCATAAAAATCCTAGAGGAAAACTTAGGCAGTAAACAGATAACTTGCATAGAAATATTTTTGCCTGTATATTTCCCAGGGCATTGGAAACAAAGAAGAAAATAAACAAATGGGACTACATCAAATTAGAAAGTTTCTGCACAGCTAAAGAAACCAGCAGCAAAATGAAAAGGAAACCAACTGTATGGAGAACATATTTGCCAATGATAGATCAGACAAGGGTTTAATCTCTAAAATATATAATGACCTACAAGACTCATAACACCAGGAAGACAAACAATCTAATTAAAAAATGGGGCAAAGGACCTGAATAGATACTTCTTTGATGAGCACATACAGATAGCCTTCCTCTAGAATTTTTTGGAATAGTTTGATAAGAACTGGTGTTCTTTGAATGACTGGTAAAATTCTCCTGTGAAGCCATCTGGTCCAGGACTTTTGTGTGCTCATAGTTTTTTTTATTACTGCTTCAATTTCATTCATTGTTATTGGAGTATTCAGGTTTTCTGATTCTTCCTGATTCAATTTTGGAAGATTGTATATTTCTAGAAATTTATCTTTTTCCTCCATATTAAATATTTCTTAGTGCATAATTTTTCACAGTAACTTCGTATAATTCTTTGTATTTCTGTCATATCAGTTGTTACTTAGTCTTTCATTTCTAATTTTATTTATTTGGATCTTCTCTCTCTCTCTTTCTCTCTGTCTCTGTCTCTGTCTGTCTCTATCTCTTTCCCTCTGTCTGTCTCTGTCTCTCTCCCTCTCTCTCCCTCATGAGTCTGATTAAAGGTTCATTGAAGAACCAGCTCCTTGTTTCATTGCTCTTCTATATTTACTTATTTATTTTTTTAGTCTCTATGTCATTGATTTCTGCTCTGATCTTGATTATTTCTTTCATTCTACTTGCTATGGGTTCTGTCTATTGTTTTTCTAGTTCTTTTAGTTTTATTGTTAGATTGTTTATTTGACATTTTTCTTGTTTCTTGAGGTAGACTATGTACAGTACTATGAACTTCCCTCTCAGGACTGCTTTCGCTGTCCCATAGATTTTGGGTTGCTTGTGTTTATTTTTATTAAAAAAATAAGTTTGACAAAAGAGGTTCAAAACTACACATTTAGTGTCATTTCAATTAAAATGCATAAATATTTATAGGAATAAAAGAACACTAAGCTTTATTACCACAATGTGCTCTCTAAAGAGTAAGATTTTTGGTGTTTTTTTCTTCTTTGCATATTTAGCTATTTATCAAAATAGCTCTAATGGAAAATATATGCATATTATTTTCAACTTCAAAAATATAAGTATGTTTAAAACTTATTTTCAAATATTATTAGTGACATAAAAAACAT
Organism: Furipterus horrens; assembly: GCF_987537825.1. NCBI lineage: Eukaryota > Metazoa > Chordata > Mammalia > Chiroptera > Furipteridae > Furipterus > Furipterus horrens. The sequence goes on along the minus strand of NW_028327182.1, from coordinate 24,613,996 downwards.
ATTTAATTTTTACTTAGTAATTAATTTTAGTATTTTGGTCAATGTGTAAAGATATGCAATTTGTTATGGAACTTTATAAAGTATTTATAATTATGACCTCTAGTATCATATTGGAGAAATGTTTCTACAGATTAAATGATGTGTTTTGACTTTCATTTTATATTCATGAAAATTCATACTATACATATTCATAGCATCTAACAATTAATTTTAATAAATAATTACAAATATAAATTCACATTCATTAAAAATTCATGACTATTGGAATGTTGTGAAAAGCAGTAACTGTCCAGGCTTAACAGCACATTTTTTCTCATATTTTAGTTTATTGACATCCTCTAAAGATGTCTCATTAGCATAACAGAATAATTTTTTAGGATTGTGATCAAAATGATTACAGAGAAGTTTAAACATCACCACATTAAAGCCAAAGTCTTTTTTATGTGACAAGATATTGACACACACAAAATCTACTTTGTATGTAAATGTTTTGAGTAAGACAGAGAATGTACATTCCTTGATTAATCATATTATCTAATGAAAAATTGGTAACATTGATCAGAAGCCTGTGGGGAACCAGTTCATACATAAAGTAATTTACAGCAGCCTATGAAATGTTTTGTCTTGTTTCTTGTTTGCCTATAAACAATTAGGGTCACACAAATACTCTGTTAAGAGTGAAGTGAGGTCCCCCCTTCTTAAAAGATAAGATAATACAGATGAGTCCTTATAAAGACAGAAACCGGTGGAATTTTGCAACACTGAAAAATTAAATTGATAGACAACCGATACCAAAATTTAATTGGCTTTCAATTAGAAATCAAATGGAACTGGATCGGGGGTGAGGGTTCAGTGATAGGCCTACAGAGCCTTTATATCAGAAATCCTGGAAAGACAGACAAAGCCATGGCCCTCCTTTCCTCCCAGTCAGAGTTTCTACATCCAGACTAAATTCAAAATTATGGAAAATGTGGATGGCTAAATATTGTTTGAATACAGGTAGAAACATACTAGCTATAGTCTCATACTGTCTAGTAAGGTTAAGAAGAAAAATGTTGGTAAAAATGTAGTCTAGTTTGCTTGCCAAAAAATATCCAAACTTGGATATAAGGCCAAAAAGATGTACTAAAGGTCTTTTCAATATATTTGAACACTGTCTAACAGGATCAAAAAGGGACTATTTAATTATGTAAGGACATTTTTTTTGTTTGTTTATTTTTAATTTTAATTTTTATTTTTTGTCTTTTTGACTTGCCACTTACCATTGATAACAGCCAAGGCACTTTGTTGTTAAATGTTTCTTGTATATTTTTTCTCAATAAAAATAAAAATGATTTCTGTTTGGAAGAGAAGATAACTTCAAAAATGTCATCATTGTCACCCAATAAGATGTTCAACAGTGTTGTCTCCAACATAGCAAACTTGTATCAGGCTGTCTTTGACTGACTAGATAAATCTCCCTTCCTCAAATTCTCTTTCAACCAGCTTTACCATCCTACTGATTTTATCATTAAATAAATATTTACTGTATATGAACCCTATATTTATAAATTATTATTTGACACTCCCATGGCAGTAGAAAGGGGATTCTTTAAGTTTCTGCTATAAATGAGAATGTGAACAAAACAGAGAGCTGCTTGCTTAAACTTCTCTTTCTTTGAAGATATAGTCTCATCTAGATTTCCCTACCTGTCTACATGGCCTGGTTTCCAATGCCTTTTTCATCAAAAACTATCTTACAATCTTAAAATCTTTTCTTTGTATCATCCATTTTAGCCAAACTAGAATACCTAGATGAATGCAACCATCCATCCTTTCTGCATCTGTAGAAATGTAGCTGCACATTGCTGTGTACCATAAGGAATGGATAGTCTGAAACCAATACACATTCATGGTTAAGTAGAATAGGAATCTTGTTATACTTCTGCAATCAATCTGCTCTCCATATTCTTACAAATTCTCAGCAGATGACCTTGCTTCATACTCAGGGAAAGTGGAAACAATGGGATAGAATTTTCCTCTACTTCTTGATATAAAAATCTACAAATATATAAAAACTACCTAAACTTATATAAAATTGTGTGCATCTTTTGACATTTCAAAGTAGGTAAGTTGTAGTTAATAGTGTCAGGTTTCCATTAAACATATAGACTTAGGAATAAATAATGAGAAATAGGGATGTTTCATAATAACAGCAGGATACAAAGATGTATCTAGTTGGGTTCAACTTTCTTAAAAGTTATATAGGAATATTGTATAAAAAATGAGATGTAAAATATGAAATTATTCATCATGGTTTTCTGTCTGTTTTGGTGTTTTTGATTATTTTAATTTTATTTTTTTATATTTTATGTGCTTTAAGTTCTAGCTCTCTGGATCTTTCAAAAGACATTTTGGGTTTACCCAGTTAGTGATTTGTTCTTTTAGAAGATGTTATCATGTTTTCTCACACTGTATGTAAAATAGTTACCCTCTTTGTAACAATTTTTTTCACAGTTCAAAACATTATTTTTCATTTGGATTTTTAAAATTATTCATTCTACTGAAGGATAAAAACCTTTCATTGACCTTTCTACTTAGTAGCCCCAAACTAGCAAAGAAGCTGATCCTTAATAAGAGACAACTCCCCTCTCCCAGGGATATTAAAGTCATTATATGGAAAAAAATTCCCTTTTATTAAATATTTTAACTCAGTTGTCTATGATGTACATATTTTATCTAAATTCATACAATAAGTAAGTTATAATGTCAACTGAGAGAAATCTACATTCATAACTAAATTAAATTTCCAAAGAATCATTCTTAGGTGGTAACTTCTTACATGTGATTTGATATTGGCAACAAGTATTATACAAATGTACTAATTTGTGAAGCTTTTTCTGTGTTCTCTACTATGCAGAGAGCATTTCATAAAGTGAGATAAGCTTAGTAGGTAGAGTTTTAAATTATCCACATTTATGAGTCTATAGATTTTCATAGCAACTAATGTTTCCAGTGTATCTATTCAAATACTAGTTATACAAAGAACACTTGGCAAGGATTTGTATTTAGAGTGTGATGCCTAAATGCTAGCAATAAATATTCTAATAGTTAATGAATGCTTCAAGAATTAAAACATGTATTTCACTTTGAAATATAACTACATTTTCTAACTTCATATAAATAATGTCACATGAAAAGAAATAAAACTAAATAAATTAACATTATTTTAAATACACCAGAATTGATGAAGTGGAAACATTAAAGGAAAAATGATTTAGAGAGTCACCACAAGAAAAATCTCCAGGTTTCTGAAGATTAAAGCGAATTGAATGGGGAAGCTATAGCGGCACCCTTTTTTCATTGAATTTCAATGGTATAGCTCTTCACACATATTGCATTTAAAGATGTGTCACAGAATGGCATTTTAAAATAATACCAAATTTTATAAAATGATATTCAATAAGTTCTAAGATACTTGACCTCTATTTGTAATTACATATACTTTGAAATTATTTTCTTCTTGTGATTAAAGTGAGAAAAAGGACAGAATTTGTAGAATTCATTTTATTAATTGATTCAGCCAGCATTTGTTGAATAACCTCTTTGTCTAAGTTGTTACATATTCCAAAAACTGCCTGTATGATAATGCATATAATGTATAAGAAGATGAAAAATGTGCTTTTTAAACAAAAATAAGAAATAGTCTGATAATTCTAAATTAGAACTTTACTAGGACATTTTAAAAACTATGGAATTAATTTAGGTACCATTGCCTGATTAGGTAGAAACTGTGTGATGTTAATTCAGTAACTTATTAGTTATAAATTTAAAGTCATAATTTGTTCTATATTGAAAAAAATGTTATAGTACAGCTACAATGTCAGCACTGTCCTATAATAGAAAACAATAAAAATTTATCAAATGGAGATGCAATTATTTCATGTGTAAACATATTCCAATCCATCTTTAATGTATCTAAACATTTATTATATTTTTATAATTATTGTCATTTAAAAATATTTTCATATTAATATAAACTAATGAATTATTATTGGCATATTACTATTACTATTACTACACCAAGTTGGAGAGGGAGTAGGGGAGCAGCAGGACAGCGGCCCCTGGAGACTCATTCTAGCCTGCAGGCTCGTTCCGCTCCCAGGGGGCGGGGAGGGGGGGGGCTCCCCTGGCGGATGCCTCGGTCTCCGCTGTCTGACAGGGCTCTTTGGCTCTTTTTATCTTCTGTACCATTAAGCATCAGAGAAGGAAAACTCTGATTCCAAAAAACCTCCGCTGCCTTGCGGCATACCTCTTCAGGGGAAAGGCTAAGGGAGTAAACCCCGACAGAAAATCCGGAGCCGGAGTCCCTAAGGCGGTTTGACGTTGTAGTCAACACCGGCAACTCCTGCGGCGCACCTGAAGCCAAGCTGTATCGACTCCGTCTTTCCCTTGGATCCTTCAGCTGCGAAGAGAGGGGGGGTCTGCTGCATGGGCAACAGCAGACCCTCCATATCACCCTGCCCAGGCTCTGTAGCTTCAGCTTCACTGGAGAGGACACTCCAGCGTCATCGCAAGATGTCGATTCAACACGGGAGGAGACAGATACCGTGTCACTCCCGAGTCGGACTGCACAACCATTCTCGGTGGTGCAGATAGACTCTTAAGAAGCTACACCATCGTCTCTCGAGACGGACAGCTGCCGCCGCCGCCGCCATTACTATTAAGCAAATATTAGACTTAATTTGAATTTCATTATTTTTTTTATTAATGCCACTTTTCTGTATTAAGATCCCTTTCTGGATATCATGTTTTTTTTCTTTGTTTTACTTATTTTTGTTTTGTTTTATTTTTTTCAATTACCTTACATTTATTGCTATTTTACATTAGTTTCAGAATAAAGGTTGCAACGTGTTCCCCTGATATTTCTAATATCCATTTGGCACCAAGATGTGTCTTGATTATATTTGTTTTCTTACTCTTTTCTGTGATGTGAGTTTCTTAGTATTTGATTTTCTTGGCCTTGACTGTTTTGAAGAGTGCTAGTACAGTATTTTTTTAAAAAATGTCTCATATTTTGGTTTCATCTTGTGTTTTCTCATGATTCAACTGAGGTTATGGATTTGGGGAAGAATACCAGAGAGATCATATAACATTATTAATGATGTTAACTTTTATCACTTAGTTAAGGTAGTATGTTCCAAGTGTCTCCATTGTAAAGTTAATATTTCTTTCTTTTCTATACTTAATTTTGGAAGTCACAAAGTGTATTCTATGTTTCAGGGGGAAAGAATATTGAGCCCCAACCCTGTAAGATGGGGTATCTAAAAATACTAGTACCTGAAAATTTTACAGTAAGAAACCGGATTCTCACTATTATTCATTACTTACTTTTTAAACCCTTTTATACATGTAGTTTTAGAAGTGTTAACCTATACTTTTATAATAATAAGCTTACTAAATACACTACCATGTTTATGCACAATTGTTTTGTTTTTTAACCTTAATGTTTCCAGTCAAAACAATGTTTTCCATCAGTATTCAGCTCATCTCCTTCTTCACTCCACCTTCTTTTATAAGATTGTATCAAACAGCTGTACTACCATTAAAATAAGTTTTTTTTTACAGTTTGCGTTTCATCCTGAGACCTCCAGATATCTTGGTTGATTATTTTTTAAGGATAGACAATTGCATCAAATGATGTATCTAGCATTCTGGTATCATATAGAACAGTTTTGTCACCCTAAAACTTCCTCTGTATATCATTTTTGTTATCTAAACACATTCTAGTCCTACAACCTGTGTTCACAACTGATCATTTTTTGTTCTTATAGATTTGTCTTTCTGGAATGTTATATAAATGAAATACTACAATTGATAGCCTTTTGGATTCTGATTTATTATTTGGCAAAACGCATTTCTTTCAGACTTGTTTTTGTGCACATCACTATATTTTTCTTTTTATTGTTGAACAGATATTTCATTGTATAGACGTACCAATTTGTTCATCTATTCCCCTGTTGAAGGATGTCTTGGTTGCCTTCAGTTTTAGGCAATTCTGCATAAAACTGCTACAAATATTTATGTGCATGTATTTGTGTGAGGCTGTTTTTGCATTGGAAGATGTTTAGCAGCAGCCCTGGCCTCTACCCACTAGAAGTTAATAATGGGAGATAGACGACATACTCAAAATAATCAAACATATAGTTACTTGTGAAAATTAAAAATGTGTTTTTTATTTTATGGAAAAAAATCTGGTAAACCCAACACTAATGATCATTTATTGACTCGTTATTATGTAATAACCATCTTGTTCAATCTCAAGAATACACAAATTTTAAAAATTGTCCCAGTTTACATGGATTGTGTAATTTATTTTGAAAGAACTCTACAAGTAGAAATTATCATAATTATTATTGTTTTTATTAGCCACTTTTTACACTCAAACATATGAGACACAGCAGGATTAAGTGACTTGCTCACCATCAAAAACTAATAGTAATGGTAGAAGCAAGAGTTAACTAGATCTCATAAATAATAAAACAATATGGTGTTATTAGCTTAACTCAAAGACTATTTTAGAAATATTATATCCTTGATATCTCCAACAACTGCTAAGTCTAAAGTTTGCAGGACTTAAGGCAATAGAGGGTAATAGTTAAGCTAGTTAAGATAGTAATTAAAAATATATAAATATCTGCAAAACTGTCTTTTCTGGCTATGGACTTAGGAACTTTTTCAACTTGCACACACTATATAATCTTTCTCTAAGTCTGTTTTTTCCCCTGGAAAATAACATTTTTATAAGATCTATAGAACAATGCCTCAAACTTGATAACACATAATACATTTTACCTCTGAAAATTAGTATTTGTTAACAATTGCTTATTTGATATCACAGAGGAGGGTTTTGATACTGATTCTTTACATAAAGTATTTATCTAGATATTATCAAGGTGAGCAGAAATTGAGTAACTCACAAAGTATATTTTTCTTTTTATCATCTTACATTAGGAGGAAAATAGTATTTTCCAGTTAAAAGAGGATAAAATTGTAACTTCCTTTTTACATGTTATCACTTTTTAAAGACACAATATTTGTGAGGTTTATAACCTGACACCTCTTTTGAAAAACTAAAATATAAGAATATAAACAGAATTGATTTTGATATGGTCTTGCTGCAATTTCTTAATTACCTTTCATTTATGTACTTTCCATGAGCTTTACAAAGAGTTGAGATCACAGAATATTGATGCAATACAGAATTGCTTTGTTTTGAAATAGAAATTTTCAAGCTTAATTTCATATTTGCATTTTTTCTTTGTTGGACACATAGAATTCAAGTTGAACTTATTTTTAAAAACATGTAATTTAAATTCAAATACCTGACATCTACATGAAAGTGAAAAATATCTAAATTTATGAGTCCATGACATGAAATCAAGTGACACTTCAGTAAACATAGTCCATATTCCATTAAAACTGGACATCATGCAGTCAGGGCATTTGATTTTATAATATAGGCTTTAGTAATTAGCATGAAGATAACAAAATGTCTGTAATAAAATACACATACATTTGTAATTGATACCATGAAATCCATAATGAGTACTGGAGAATATAATAGTATCTAAACTGGTATAAAATTATGTTTCAAAAAATATATATCTAAAAAAAAATCCCAAAGATTAAACTAAAATAAAAGTTGGTGTCATACTCAAGCTACATTAATCTATAGGTTCTCAGGCAATTTTAGAAGGTATGATGACTTTTCAGAAACTATAATGTATTCATTCCTAGGCTCACTGGAGCATCAGATATTTATATGGGATTTTATTCTTCTACTTTAACTTAGTTCAAGCTGGTGAACATGTACTTCTTTGGCACCTCATTAATTTTAACTTGATTTGGTTGAATTGTGGAAGATAGTCATACTTCAGAAGTTACAAATAACACCAGTAATAAAAATATACTCGAGACCAGTGCTTTTCAGCTGCTGAATTTTTGCCCAAGGGGATGTATCAGCAAGAATACTGCTATGTGAGATATCTGAAATTTTACTGCCTATGTTTTCCACTAGGATTTTTATGGTATCATGACTTATGTTTAAATCTTTTATCCATTTTGAGTTTATTATGGTGCATGGTGTAAGGTGGTGTTCTAGTTTCATTTTTTTTTTTTCCATTTACCAGTCCAGTTCTCCCAACACATTTATTGAAGAGACGATCTTTATTCCATTCTGTGCTCATGGCCCCTTTGTAAAATGGGCTCTCTATTCTGTTGCATTGATCTAGTTGTCTATTCTTATGTCAGTACCTTGGTTATTTTGACTATAGCGGCCTTGTAGTGTAGTTTGAAAACAGATATTGTGATCCCTCCAACTTTTTCCTTTTTCTCAAGATTGCTGAGGCTATTCAGGGTCTTTTTCAGTTCCACATAAATTTTTGTAGTTTTTATTCTAGATCTGTGAAATATACCATTAGTATTTTAATAGGAGTTGCATTAAATCTATAAATTGCTTTGGGTAATATGGATATTTTAATGATGCTAACTTTTCCAATCCATGAATATGTTATATGCTTCTATTTATTTGTATCTCCCTCAATTTCTTGATTCATTGTTCTATAGATTTTTGAGTACAGGTATTTTACCTACTTGGATAAATTTATTCCTACGTACTTTTTTGTTATTGTTTCTATAGTAAATGTTTTATTTTTAATTTTATTTTGCCAATAGTTCATTGTTGGTGTACAAAAATGCCTTCAATTTATTAATACAACTTTGTGTTCTGCTACTTTGATGAATTCACTTATTAGGTCGAGTAGTTTTTTGGTGGACCTATAGGGTTTTCTATGTATACTATCATGTTGTGTGGAAATGATGACAGTTCTACTTCTCTCCTTTCCAATTTGGATGCCTTTTATTTCTTTTTCTTGTCTGATTACTGTGGCTATAACTTTTAGCACTATGTTGAATAAGAGTGGTGAAACTGGACACTCTTGTCTTGTTCCTGATCTTAAGGGAAAGACTTTTCATTTTTGTCCATTGAGTATAATGTTGGCAGTAGATTTCTTGCATACGATTTTTATTATGTTGAGGTATGCTCCATCTATTCCCACTTCGCTGACTGTTTTTATCATAAATTAGTGTTGGATTTTATCAAATGCTTTTTCAGCATCTATTGATATGATCATGTAGTTTCTGTCCTTAATTTTGTTTATGTGATGTATTACATTCACTGATTGGCAAATATTGTACTATCCTTGCATCTCTGGAATAAATCCCACTTCATCATGGTGTATAATCTTTTTAACTTCTTTCTGGGTTCAGTTTTCTAATATTTTTTGGTGATTTTACCATCTATGTTCATCAGAGATATTGGCCTGTGATTTTGTTTCTTTGTTTTGCCTTTACCTGGTTTTGGAATTAGGATAGTACTGACTTCCTAAAAAGAGTTTGGGAGTCTTCTCCCTTTTTGAATTTTTTGGAATAATTTGAGAAGGAGAGGTGTTAGTTTTTTTTTGAATGTTTTGTAAAATTCAACTGTGAATCCATCTGGCCCAGTGTTTTTGTATGCTGGGAATTTTTTTTATTACTGCTTCAATTTCACTAGCTGTTATTGGTCTACTCATGTTTTCTGTGTCTTCCTGTTTCAGCTTTGGAAGGTTGCATGTTTCTACATTTTTCATCCATTTCACCCAGGTTGTCCAATTACTTGGCATATAGTTGTTCATAGTAATTTCTTACAATCTTTTGTATTTCTGATATCAGTTGTTACTTCTCTTTCATTTCTGGTTTTATTTATTGGGTCTTTTATTTTTCTGATGAGTCTGGTTAAATTCTTGTCAATTTTGTTTTTCCTTTCAATGAACCAGCTCCTGGATTCATTGATTCTTTGAAATTTTTTTAGTCTTTATGTCACTTAATTATGCTCTGATCTTTATTATTTCTTTATTTCCACTTCCTCTGAGCTTTGTTTGTTTGTGTTACTCTAGTTCTTTTAGGTATAGGATTAGGTTGTTTATCTGAGATACAGGACTAGGGTTTAATCTCCAAATTACATAAAGGAGTCATATGACTCAGTATAAGGAACACAATAATCCAATTAAAAAACGGGCAGAAGACCTGAATAGATACTTCTCCAAGGAAAATATACAAGTAGCCCAACTCCAAAAGCAGGCTGCTGGAAGAATTATTTCTAATTTGGGGGAAGTTATTAATTTTCTGTTAAGGCCTTCAACTGACTGAATAAATCTCACCCACACTACTATCAAGAGTTAATTTGCTTTGTTCAAAGACCAGCAAGATAAATGTTAATCTCATCAAAAAAGAGGAAGGAGGAGGAGGAGGCGAAGGAGGGGGAGGAGGAGGAAAGAAAAACCTTACACAGAAACATTTAGAATAATGTTTAACCAAACATCTTAGCACTTAGGCCCAGCCAAATTTACACATGAAGTTAACTACCACATCGACCATTATTTAAAACTGGAAAAGAAATGTTTATGACATGGAAAATATCTATGGACAGTAACTGAGAAAGCTACTGGTTGATTGTTTTTAAATCATCACCCAAGGCTATATTCAATTTTAGAGAGAGAGGAAGGGAGAGAAAGAAAAAAATAGAAACATTAATCATTTTTTTTCCCTATAAACCCTGACTGGGCATCACACCTTCAACCTAGGTATGTGCTCAAACCAGTGATTGAAACCGCAACCTTTAAAGAATCTTTTTTATTCTCACCTAAGACATACTTATTGATTTTGGAGAGAGGAGAAGGGACAGAGAGAGAGAGGGAGAGAAACATGATTCAAGACAGAAACATTTACTACTTTTTCTCTAATAAGCACCCAAAGAGAAACCCAGCCTACAGCCTAGGCATGTACCCTGACTAGGTATTGAACCCCTGACTTTTCAGTTTATAAGACAAATGCTCCAACCAGACCAACACTGGCCAAGAAAAATACAGTTGATCTTGATTGGCCATTTGGAATCTCAGTATGAGATAACTTTAAAACTTTCCTTTAAAGCTAAGATTGGGAGAATCCTAATTTACCTTTTAAAATAAATTTTATCCTAAGGCAATGATAATTTGCATAATGTTATAAGGATTAAAAAAACACATTCAAAGACTACGGCAATAATTTTGCTATAAAATACTGCTATAATAATTGTTAACAATACTTACCCCAATAAAGAAAATAATGAAGGTGTAATAGATAAGTAAATGATAGATTGATAAAATTTAATTTATAGTGCTAACATATTAAAAATATCCTTGACCGTTTTATGTATGTAACAAAGTGTTTTCAACTAACTAGAGAATTAAAACCATGAACAATAAGAAATTTATTAACTTAAATTTTATTGACAATACGGTTTCTCTGAAGAACAAAATAATGATCTTAATAGAAGTAAAGAATACTAAATATAAAATGGTAGCATAGGATGCTAAAATTCTGTGTTCTAATGCATGCTATTCTTTAAATTATTATTTTATTACTTAATGTAATAATCTGACTAGATATTAATGTACAATTTCTTCTGCAATTCTCACATTCTCAATATATTATTAATTAATACTTTAAAAATGCATCCTTTTACAGTTTGACATCAAGAAAATGAGATCTAGAATTAACAGCTACATTAATATCATTGAAGGTATTTTAATTATACAATTAAATATCATGTAAAATATACTATACAATTAAAAAAAATGTTTGTTGAATATAGAGAAGCCTAAGCAAAAGTGAAAATTATCTTAATACTCACTTAAACCCTCTTTTCTATTCCTTTTCCTTCTTCACCCCTGTTTCAGACCCTTACCAATGTGTTTACAATCTCTCTCTTGTACTAAAAGTTATTTTCTAAGAAAAGTTTCTTGGAGTGTAAGAAGCCTCTGTATCATGAACTGTGATTTGGAAATTAGCCAAGTACAGATGGTAAGAAGGCATTTAAGCTTAGGAAGCAGCATGTGCAAAGGCACAGAGGAGTGAGAAAGCATGACCTAATCAGGATAATGCCATTACTTAGCCTGACACAATCACACACACAGACACACACAAAAGAAACGAGAAAAGAATTAGCTTTATTTGCATGAGAGTCAAAGACCGCATAACTTATAGCAAAGAATACAACTGTGGCAGAATGCACTGGGAGTTGAAATTGTACTAGTTCTGGTGCTGCTATTCTTGCTCTTTTGTTTGGGAATGTATAATTTAATAGTAGGGATCTGTTTTACATGTGCATTATTTTGTTGTTGTGGTTCTGGGAAAGTGACCTTATCTGTATCCACAAGTTTGTGGTGGAAATGTTTCTAAACCCATATTCCAAGGCAGCCACGGAATAATAAATTTATTTGTTTTCTTTGAAAGGAACCTAATTTCTAATAGTATCGTCGGCGGCGGCAGCCGTCCGTCTCGAGAGACGATGGCATAGCTTCCCGAGAGTCTATCTGCACCGCCGAGAATGGCTGTGCAGTCCGACTCGGGAGTGACAATCCCTGCCGCACTTGGTACAGGTGAAGGCAGATGGCCATTGTTGCTGCTGTTGACGCTGCTTCCGCCTCGATCTTTTCTGGACCGCCTCCTCGTTGCGTGCAGCCTCCGCGCGTGACGTACCTTGCCTGACCGCGAGCCTCCAGGCTAGGCGGTCGTCTGCTTGAACTTCCCATGTGTTGAGATTGATGGAGCATTGTGTCATGTCCTTTTTGCAGATGTGTTTGAACCGCAGTTTTGGGCGCCCTGTCATCCTCTTGCCTTCTGCTAGCTCGCCGTAGAGGAGGTCTTTGGGGATACGGCCTGCATCCATTCTTTTGACATGGCCGAGCCACCTGAGGCGTCTCTCACTAAGAACTGCATGCAAACTGCTCATATTGGCTCGCTTCAGCACCTCGGTGTTGGGAACCTTATCCTGCCAGGTGACATGCAGGACGCGTCACAGGCACCTCATGTGGAAGCTGTTGAGTTTCCTTTCGTGCCTTGCGTAGGTGGTCCACGTCTTGCTGCCATAGAGGAGAGTGCTGAGTACGCAGGCTTGGTAGATGCGCAGTCTGGTTTTCTCAGTGAGGCTGGAATTGTTCCACGCTCGCCGGTTCAGTCTGGCCATAACTGTGGCTGCCCTGGCGATTCTCCGGTTGACCTCCAAGTCGACTGACAGAGAGCTCGAGATGGTGGACCCGAGGTAAGTGAAGTCGTTGACAACCTCCAGGGTGTATCCGTCGATGGTGATGCATGGGGGAGTCCCCGTGCCTTGAGCCATAACATTCGTCTTCGTCAGGCTGATGGCTAGTCCGAACTCCTTGCATGCGTGGGAAAGGCAAGTGACTAGCTGCTGGAGTCCCTCTTCGGAGTGTGATGTCAAAGCTGCGTCGTCGGCAAAGAGCATCTCACGGATGAGCACCTCTTTGACTTTGGTCTTGGCTCGTAGACGGGCCAGGTTGTAGAGCTTGCCATCGGATCTGGTGTGAATGAAGACACCCTCGCTGCAGTCCTTAAAGGCGTATTGGAGGAGCATGGAGAAGAAGATTCCGAACAGCGTAGGCGCGGGGACGCAGCCCTGCTTTACTCCGCTGCTGACTGGGAAGGCCTCAGAGGTTGCGCCGTTGTAGGACACCGTGCTGTGCATGTTGTCGTGAAAGGACATGACCACAGCAAGCAGATGTGGTGGACAGCCAATCTTCTGTAGCAAGCTGAAGAGTCCGCTTCGACTGACCAGATCAAACGCCTTCGTGAGGTCGATAAAGGCGAGGTAGAGTGGTTTATGCTGCTCGTGACACTTCTCCTGCAGCTGGCGTAGGGAGAAGATCATGTCCACTGTTGATCGGCCAGCTCTGAAGCCACACTGGGACTCTGGGTAGACACGGGAAGCAAGGGTCTGCAGGCGGGCAAGAGCGACCCGGGCGAATACTTTGCCGACGACGCTGAGGAGAGAGATGCCCCGGTAGTTGTTGCAGTCACTGCGGTCTCCTTTGTTCTTGTACATGGTGATAATGTTGGCGTCTCTCATATCCTGGGGGATGTAACCCTCCTTCCAGCAGAGACAGAGTAGATGGTGGAGCGGCTGTAGCAGGACTGGTTTCCCGCTCTTTAGGATTTCTGGAGGGATTCCGTCGCTTCCTGGTGCTTTCCCGCAAGCGAGGCGGTCGATGGCTTTGCCGAGCTCTGCCGCAGTAGGTGGGGTGTCTAGCTCCTCCATGACTGGTAGGTCTGGGATGGCGTTAAGAGCAGTGTCTGTTACGGTGTTCTTCGTTGCGTACAGCTCGAGGTAGTGCTCGGTCCACCGCCGCATTTGCTGTTCCTGGTCAGTGATGACCTCACCTGTCTTGGACTTAAGGGGGGCGATCTTGGAGGGGATTGGGCCTGTTGCCTTCTTGATACCCTCATACATTCCTCGTGCGTTGCCTATATCGGCGGCTTCCTGGATGCTTCTGCACAGGTTTAGCCAATAGGTGTTGGCACAGTGGCGGGCGGTCTTCTGGACTTTGTTCCTGGCAGCCCGTAGAGCTTGAAGTGTACTGGGAGTGGGCGTGGCCTTGTAAGCCAGTAGGGCCTTCCTCTTAGCCTCGATCACGGGTTCCATTTCTTTCCAGTGAGCCTCGTACCAGTCAGCGTTCTTCCGCTCTTTCTTCCCGTAAGCAATAATGGCGGAGTTGTATATGGCGTCGCGGAGACGTGACCAATTGGATTCGATAATGTCATCTGCCGCCATTCCCTCACCGAGTGCATCTTCCATCTTGTTGATGAATTGCTGGGTCTTAACTGGGTTGCTGGCACAACTGGTGTTGATGCGTGGGCGACCCTTCATCTTGGAGTGGTGCGACCTCTTCGGCATTATGCGCACCTTGCTTACCACGAGGGCATGGTCCGTGTCGCAGTCTGCACTGTGGTAGCTGCGGGTGAGGAGGGTGCTGCCAATATCCGTTCTTCTGGTGATGACGAGGTCAAGCTGGTGCCAGTGGCAGGAGCGGGGATGCCTCCATGACACCTGATGGATCTCTTTGCACTTGAATAATGTGTTTGTCACGCACAGGCCGTGGTGACACGAAAGCTCAAGCAGTCGCTGACCATTCTCATTGATCTTTCCTCTCCCAAAGTTTCCGAGGCAGGTGGGCCAGGCCATGTGGTCGGCTCCTACTCTTGCGTTGAAGTCTCCAAGGAGATAGAGAGCGTTACTTCTGGGGATCTTGGATAACGCTTCGTCCAGTGCATGGTAGAACTGTTCTTTCTCTTCGGTGGTGGCGCAGAGGGTTGGGGCGTACGCACTAAGAATGCTGACTGGGCCGAAAGTTGTTGACAATCGGAGGGTAAATAATCTCTCTGTGCCTCCTGTGGGTGGCTCTATGGAGTTAACAAGCGTGTTCTTCACAGCGAACCCAACACCGTGCTGTCTTGGTTGGTCCGGAGACTTCCCTTGCCAGTAGAAGGTGTAGTTGGTTTCTCTGATAGTTCCGTTGTCGGCCAACCGGGTCTCCTGTAGAGCCGCAATGTCGATGTTTAGTCGTGCCAGTTCCCTATCGATGACAGCGGTTTTCCTGGCACCCTTGATCCACGGAAGGTCTGCAGTAAGTCCGGGGCACATGGTCCTGATGTTCCAGCTAGCGAGGCGAAGAGCCGGAGGCTTCTTTCTTGTTGTTTGCTTGGAATTAACTGGTGCGGGTGTTTTGTGGCCCACTTTTCGAGAGGCGCCTCTCTGATCCCCACGCACCCAGTGGGGCAGGCGAGCCATGGCGAGACGGTAGCTGTCCAGTGAGGTGCGATGACCTCTCCCACCGTCAGAGGAGACCCCTGGCGCTCGTTTGCTTCGCCAATCGGATGAGCTTATAACCGGTATCTGTCTTCTCCCGTGTTGAGTCGACATCTTGCGATGACGCTGGAGTGTCCTCTCCAGTGAAACTGAAGCTACAGAGCCTGGGCAGGGTGATATGGAGGGTCTGCTGTTGCCCATGCAGCAGACCCCCCCTCTCTTCGCAGCTGAAGGGTCCAAGGGAAAGACAATGTCAATACAGCTTGGCTTCAGGTGCGCCGCAGGAGTTGCCGGTGTTGACTACAATGTCAAACCGCCTTAGGGACTCCGGCTCCGGATTTTCTGTCGGGGTTTACTCCCTTAGCCTTTCCCCTGAAGAGGTATGCCGCAAGGCAGCGGAGGTTTTTTGGAGTCAGAGTTTTCCTTCTCTGATTTTAGAGATGTCCTTCCTCTTTCCTCCTTTACAGGAGTAGAGTAGCACACTGATGGAAAATCGCTGGTCTAGAGTCTAGAGAGGCTGTAGGTCTAGAACAGGGCTGGCTGTGGAACACAGGTCCCAGGAGTAGAGTCGTCGTCGGCAGCCGTCCGTCTCGAGAGACGATGGTGTAGCTTCTTAAGAGTCTATCTGCACCACCGAGAATGGCTGTGCAGTCCGACTCGGGAGTGACATGGTGTCTGTCTCCTCCCGTGTTGAATCGACATCTTGCGATGACGCTGGAGTGTCCTCTCCAGTGAAGCTGAAGCTACAGAGCCTGGGCAGGGTGATATGGAGGGTCTGCTGTTGCCCATGCAGCAGACCCCCCCTCTCTTCGCAGCTGAAGGGTCCAAGGGAAAGACGGAGTCAATACAGCTTGGCTTCAGGTGTGCCGCAGGAGTTGCCGGTGTTGACTACAACGTCAAACCGCCTTAGGGACTCCGGCTCCGGATTTTCTGTTGGGGTTTACTCCCTTAGCCTTTCCCCTGAAGAGGTATGTCGCAAGGCAGCAGAGGTTTTTTGGAGTCAGAGTTTTCCTTCTCTGATGTGCCCTGACTGGAAGATCGAACCAGCGACACTTAGCTCGCAGGCCGACGCTCAATCCACTGAGCAGTCAGTAAATAAACCTGAGAGCTCTTGGAATCCAGTCCATTTGGGTTTGATGGAGGCTTTATTACAAAGGCAGGATTGATTAAATCATTGGCCATTGATGACTGATTCAACCTCCAGGCCCTCTCCCCTTCTGGGAGACACCATGTGTAGCAATTATGCAATTAGGGAAAATCGCAAAAGATCAAGCCAGGCACTTTCCGCCGTGACATTTATCCTGTACTTTTGCAAAGACTTAGTTCCAGGATGAGGCTGGGAGAGGGTAGGGGCTGGGAGGGTGGCGAAGGATGGGGAACTAAGAACAGAAGCGGGGTGGAAGACGGGCAGGGAGGGAAGAGGCAGAAGGGGGGGGTGGATGGGAAGGAGGGGGGAGGGGTGTAAAGGGCGAGAAACCGGGGCAGGAGGCTCGAGGGAGGGGGCACAGGGAATGGGGCACGCGGGGGAGCAGGGAGGGAAGGAACTAGGGCGCGAGCGGTGTAAGCGGAGATCTGCGACGTGGAGGGGATATGGGGGGGGGTGCCTGCAAGAGAGGACGCCTGAGGGCAGGGTGGGGGCACCAACGTGGCTGGGGAGAATACCTGAAGGAGAGGCGTCCGCACAGGTCGTGGGAAACACAAAGTGCTATTCTTTTTGCTATAATTATTCTTTTCTGTGCTCCTCTGGGGCAATAGTTAATAACTTCAGAGGACTTCAGCCATGGAGCCTCTTTGCCAGCCAGCGAGTGAGCCAACTCCAGAATCAGGTCCTTGCGATAGGCTTTCTAAAACCAACGTCTGATGCCGGTTGTCATAGGTTGGGCCACTGAGCAGCTAGGACTGCTGAAGGCTCGTGTCCGTCTGTTCGATTCCGCACGGAGGCCGCAGCTGCACCTCAGGACTAAGCCTGATGTGAGGTTGGGGCCTGTCTTTTGAATCCTAATAGTATACCCATCTTGCTATTCTACAGGTGCTCTACCCTGCCTCCAGTTAATTGGTGCAAGGGTTTTGGAGATCTAACCAATCATTCATTAATTTATTGACTAAATAAACATTTCCCTAACATTTACTAGAGTCAGTATTGGGCACTGTTTTCCCGTTGAGCATATAGTGTGCACTCAACAAAAAATCAAGGGCCTAAGCTCCTGGGATCTGTATTTTAATAGCTTAAATTCTAGTGGTCATGACTGAGCTCTCTTTTGCCCCAGTCCCTCGGGTGTGAAAACTGCATTTTCTTTGCTGTTGTATGTAGAACCAAGAATCTTTGCCAAAGATGCTACATACCACCTTCTTAGGACACTCTCCTAGCATAGTGTGTGTGTTCCCATTGCTCAGAGGATCAACAGGTATTTCTGTCTTTCATTTCATGACACCATTCCTCCCCATTACAAAGTTCATAAGAGGTAGTCTTCATGTTTGGTTCCTCCCCACAAGCACCTTGAAGAATTGAATTGGTCAGCTTACATGTTAACAAAAGAGGCCAAGAGTTTTGACCTAAAGTTACATCTGTTTCTTACCTTATGAAAGCCACCAAAGTGGGAAATTTCAAAGCTTCTCTACCTGACAAAAGGAAATGAGGAAATGATATATAAACTGTCACACAAATGAATGTCCTTTAAAATTATCCTTCTGTAAAAGTTAGGTAAATATCTACTTCTTACTTATAGAGCAGTCCTGAGGTGTTATAATTCTACAATCTAAATGATTATAGTAGATTAACATTCTAGTCAGTAAAAGAAAAAATTTAGCAATTAGGGAGGAAAGATGAGACTCATATGATTGATAGGAGTTAATGACAGTCATCCTTCTGTGTAGATGCCTGCCAGCCTTTGTGGGCCATGACAGTAACCATAACCATTATTATGAAGATGATTGAGTTCAGACAAGTGGTGGAGCCAAACAAGTTGAATGAGCGAAGAGGGGCCACCAGTAGGAGCCAGTAAAGTATATGGGGTCCAGACAGTTAGTTGAGGATTCTGAAGCATCTGGAGCTGGGTTCAGAAACAGAATTTCTCCTGACATGGATATTTGTTTGGGAGTTCCAGTCTTGCTTGTGGAGAGGAAAACTTATAAAATAATACCAGCTAACATTTTAGGTGTTACTGTGAGCTAAGCACTCTTCTTCACATGTATTAATTAATTTAACTTTCATGATAACACTGAGGGAGTGATTGGTCTGTCGAATATTCAGTTGGAAGGAATAGAATACAGGTAAATAATATCTATTTTGCAATATGCTTAGTAAATAACAGACTCAGTAGTCAATCAAACACATCTGTGTGGCTCAAGAGTATGTGATTTTAACCAGTAGACTGCCTGGAGGAAGGGGCTGCTTAAAATTCATCACTTGATAATGATAATGAGAACAACAGACCCTGAAAGCTGGAACTTGTCTGGCACTCTCAAAAAGGAAATGTTTTGGCAAACCCAGTAATTGCACAGAACACCAACATCAATTATACTCTGCCCTCAGTGACTGTGATGGATTCACACAAAGCAAGGCACTCTGTAATCCTGTCTGAACAGACAAAACATACAGTACGTCTGAGCTATAAAATGACCAAATACATCTCTATCCTGCTTAATAGGAGTGACTGTTGCTTCTTTACTAATTACAGCTTTAGCTTCTGCACAGTCTTCCTTCCTTTTAAGTGAGACTGATTAAGAATCATTTACCCCTTCTTCTTGGCTTCCTTAAACTCATCTTAAATTGACCTAACATAAGCCCAAATTCTATAATAGGTTTTTTTCTACCACCCTCATAGTAAGACACACCATGATGTGTGTTCTTCCTCTTGCAACAATAATTAAAGCTCACATCTTCAACTATGTGTGAATTCCTGGTGGTCTTTGTCTGAGGTAATATTAACTTGTTAATTGGGCATTTAAAATGATACCAACTAGTGAAGTGAACAGAATTGTTACATAAAAACTTTAAAAAAATAATAAAGAAATAAATTAAAGAAGAAAGACATATAGAAAGAAAAGATGAGGAGAAGAGGGGGTACAGTAGCAGATGAGAGATAAAAGAAAAGGGGGAGAGAGAGACAGACAGAGACTTCATTAGGCTCCGTCTAGGACTAGGAGCTGGGGAAAAATTATCTGTTGATGATTATAGACATACAA